>NC_141158.1:95770299-95929674 GCF_053477565.2 Lygodium microphyllum | reverse complement strand
AAGCATCTTTTATGGGCTAAATATTAATGACACTATGGCTGAAGTGTCAACAACTATAGATGCAGAAAATGAGGCTGAAAACAGAGTGTTGTCAATATGTTCTTTGGATATGTATGATGTTATAGCATTGTTTGCTTAGCAGGAAGGATTACAATGGGCTGAAGCACTTGTGGAGACCAAGTATAAGACAGTTGACAAAAAGGTGTAACCAATTGCTTCGCCACTTCCGCCAGAGAGTGAGGGTATGTATGAAAAAGTGTCAAGGCAGCCAAGCCTATGGGATCCTAAAGATATAGGTCATCTATTTACATTTGAAACATTACAAGAATTGAAAGTTGGTGCAGAAGGGTTTCTTTTGCCTGTTGAGAGAGACTGTTTTATGTGGATGTTGGCTAGACATAGGAAGGCATTTGCATTTCAGCCAAGTGAAATAGGTTGTGTGGATGTAAATGTTGTCTCTCCTATGGTCATATTTACTGTGCCACATATACCATGGAACTTGAGGCCTATTCCAGTGCCCAAAGCTTACTTGCCAAAGTTGATGGATTTGCTAAATGAAAATATTTGCATGAAGATCTTGGAGCCTTTTTCAACCTCGTACTCAAATTGTTGGTTTAATGTGCCAAAAAATAATGGGCCTTTGAGATTTATTCAAGACATGCAATCGGTCAATAAAGTGACCATAAGAAATGTGGGTGCAAGTCCTGTGGTTGATGAATTTGCAGAGGCTTTTGTAGGCAGAGTGATCTATTCTTTGGATGATCTTTACTCGGGTTATGATAAGTTTCAGCTTGCAATTGAAAGCAGGGATATCACAACCATGAAGAATCCTTTGGGGTTAGTACGGATATGTACTCTCCCACAGGGTACAACAAACTCAATGGCACACATGACAAATGCTATGAATAGGGTACTTATGGATTTTATACCACAATTGACTATACTCTTCTTGGATGGTATTCCAATCAAAGGGTATGTAGTGGATGAAAAGAATGAAGAGATGGATGCTCATGGATGCAGACAGTGGTTGCAGACCATATTGTGGATTGTGAGAGGATTTTGACACGTCTAGAAGAGGTGCATTTAACTCTTTCTAGACAAAAGTTTGTCTTTGGAGTTGAAGAGGTTTTAATTGTTGGGCATATGTGTGGGCCTTATGGGCGAGAACCATCACTAGCAAAAATAGATGGGATTGATAGAATGCAAGATGTATGCACGAATGTATCAGACGCGTGTAGATTCTTGGGAGCATGTGTATCTATTTAATATGGATTCCTCACTTTGCACATGTAGCCGATGCTCTATATCAGCTTCTAAGGAAAGGCCAAAAATTTCATGTGTATTCTATTTGATATGGATTCCTCACTTTGCACATGTAGCCGATGCTCTATATCAGCTTCTAAGGAAAGGCCAGAAATTTCATGTGTATTCTATTTGATATGGATTCCTCACTTTGCACATGTAGCTGATGCTCTATATCAGCTTCTAAGGAAAGGCCAGAAATTTCATTGGGAAAGAAAGCATAAAAAAGTAATGAAGAAATTGAAGCAACTCTAAAATTTGCTCCTACATTGAGAAAGGATGACTATTCCATGGAAAGCCTATCATTATTACTGTTGATACAAGCCCAATCGGGATTGGATGGGAAATTGGGCAAGATGATGAGGAAGGGAAAAGTTATGCAATTCGCTTTGGTGCTAAAGTATTAACTAAACGACAGAGAAGACATCCACAGGTAAAAAGAGAATTATGGGGAATTGTAACAGCCCCTCAATGTAATAAGGAGTATTTTATGGGTCCTCATGTAGTCATTGAGACCGATTGTTTGCTCGTATTGGGTATGATTACTAGTTGCTACTTCGAACATTGCTATGCTCCAGTGGATTGCATACATCAAATCTTTAAACTGTGAATTTCAACATATTGCAGGAAGAGATAACCCAGTGGCAGACATGTTATCTTGGGCACGCTATGAGAATGAAGATAGGATGATGGATGAGGAGGAAGAAGATGACTTTCTCGCATATGAAAATGATGTTGAAAGAGTGAATTTAGCAAGGCAAGGTGTTGCTACAACATTAACAGAAGCTTGGATAACAAAGAGAAGACACTTTAGATGTTTTGCATCTTGTGTAGAAGTGTTTCTGGAAGACAAATATACAGGAAAGTGGTTGAGAATTGGTCAATACCTCAGTATATTAACAAAGAGAGATGAATGGTCAGATGAGGATTTTAAGAAAATCAAGAGGAAAGTGTATGGGTACTATGGAAACATGCTAAAAAGAAACAGGGTATGCCATTGCGAGTTTTGGGTGACAGAGCTTCACAAGTAAATGTTATGCAAGAATTTCATGAAAGCTTGTGGGCTAGTCATAGAGGTGTTTGGGGTACTTTTGCAAAGATCAAAGAAAGATATTGGTGGCAGGATATGCATAAGGATGTTGCTCACTTTGTGGAAACATGTACGACATGTCAAATGTATTCATCTGTGAGACATCGGGATGGATTGCAGCCCACATATCCATTGTCTCTTCATTTTAAGTGGGTGGTGGATTTGGTCACAATGCCTACAGGTCTTTGGCAAATGAGGTATCTTGTGCTTGCTAGTGAAGACTTGACTAATTAAGTGGAAGGGAGAGCTTTACGTATACTAAGATAACAAATGCTGTGTGTACTTTTCTCTTAGAAGAAATCTTTTGTAGGTATGGCTATGTGGGAAAAATTACTGCAGATAGGGGTGAGCTGTATACAAATGAAGCTCATGATTTCTTTGCATGGTTGTGGATAAAGCTTGCTTTAACTTCAGCCTATAACCCTAAAGGAAATGGAAAAAGTGAAAGAGGTCATCCACCTATTGTAAAGGCATTGGCAAGAGCATGTGGAGAGAAGGTAAAAGAGTGGCTACGATTGCTCCCTTATGCTTTGTGGGCTGATAGAACAACTCATAGTGCTGTTACAGGATATATGCTTGTAGAATTGATGTATGATCAAAAACCTATCATGCCAACAGAAGAGATGACAGTCACATGGAGTGTGTTACCTTGGGAGGAGGAGTTGAATCGAGAGGAGTTGTTGGCCTTGCGCATTAGACAGTTGGAAAGGAAGTTAGAAGACATAGAGGTAGTAGTTGCAAAATTAAGGGCAGCAAGGATACAGAACAAGAAACGGTTTGACAAAAGACATAGATTGAGACTAAGAACCATACAAGATGGGGATTGAGTATTGGTTTATGATAGCAGTTTAGACAACCAGCATAGTGCCATGTGTAAAGTTTCCAAAAGATGGTTTGGACCCTATGTGGTAAGACAAGTATTTGATAACTTATGCATTAAATGAGCTACATGGAACAGCCATAAAACTTTCGGTAGTAGGAAAAAGAATCAAATTATTCAAGAGGCATGAATCTACTGCCTATGAGTTGCCAGAATTGAAAGAAAATAGTGGCCATGATATGATACAAGGGCTAGCCAAGAAGATATGGAAGATAAAGAAGCAAAGGATATGGTTGCGGAGGATGAGGAGGACTCAGAATCCCCTGACAACTAGGATTTTGGTACGTACAAGAGGATGTGCAGGTTCAGAGGGGGTGGATGTCATGATGCTATGCGCACACAGCATGAAAAAGTATAGAATACATCATCATCCGACTTCTTATTAATCAAGAGAGTCAATGTGATCTGAGTCATTAGTATTAGTATGAGTTGCATGGATTATCCAAAAAGACTAGAATTTTTTATCATTTTAGCCTATTTTTCATATTATTTATTGTAAAAATATGAAAAAGTTAGAAAAGCTTCTAGATTAGGATGGCATGCAAAAAGCTAGTTGCTTTATCAGCTAGTTATGGGATTTTCATAAAAAAGACAGATTGGCGAAATCATGCGCGTTGCGATCGTTGTTCACAGGCTAAAAACTGCAGTTTGAACTGGAAGTGGAAGAAGAAGTGATCTGGGAGATCCGTGAGTAGGTGTGATGTAGTTTTACCCCCCTTTCGGAGCCAATTGAGCCATCAGATTTGGGTTCCAAGCAGTAGAGAAGGAGGTGTAATTTTGATGCACGTTTTGTTCTACGAAGAAGCTCCAAGAGATCTAATGCCTGGAGATTGCTTCTGAAGTAGTGCAAGGATTCCGGGTTCTTTCAATACAAATTGATTCAGATCATTGTGCTTTGTCTTTGTCATGTTTACCACTTGTATATTCTCTTTCTTCTCTTCCATCTCCTATCTCTACTTCCTTCTACCTTTGATCCCCGGTGGATTTAACCTTTCGACAAAAACCCCTCTGACAACTGTTGGGTGGCCCAAAAATTGGGTTGTGCCCAAATACAATGTCCAATAATGAAATTTAAACCGTGCATCCATGCGCATACAAAATAATAAATATTTGTGAGAGCGGAATTTTGATGCGAGAAGTGCTTAAAAATAGCTAAAAATTACGAATATCAAGGAAAAAATATTCAACGTCGAAGGCGGCGGCTCGACCTAGGATGATTTTAAGCGTCAAAGTGCTTTAAAGGCGCCCGAGCGACACTTGTTGATTTTTGATAATTTTTTAGACTGCCGTGTAGGTTGTCAGGAGCTTCTAGCCAATGCGGGATGTCGAGCCGGACGCCTAGGATTTTTCAGAGCTCAATTCGGAGTCCGGACGGGGAAGGAGCCAAGAAATCGGTCAAGATTTGAAGAGGTGGACATTAGAGTGGTCAAATGGGTAAGTGACCCTTGGGGCCAAAATTTCATGCCACATGAAATGTTGGCATGAAAAAAAACGTGATGAGGAAGAAGAAGGCTTGGGTAGATCAGCGCTGAAAAATGCGCTCCATCCTTGGGGATGGAGATGGCAGCCTGCACACAGCCCATACAATCGACATTACCCCCGAATTACTCCTTCCCTGCTGATCTTATCGCCGTGCTTCACCCGTCAAATGGTGGCCTCAATGGAGATCTCTGATTTCAGTCTTTCTCTCTCCTCCCTCTCTCCCTTAAGGGGCTGTTCTTGTGTGGAAGAAGACAATGAAGAATGATGGAGGAAAGCTTGTCTGGATGAAACCAGATTGCTTCCGGGTGGATGAAGACATGAAGAATGCTATTCTTGAAGATGCTGGACATTGAATGAGGGCTGACACACAGTCCCATAGCAGACACAAAGCCTAAGCGGTAATTCAATTTTTATGAAGAAAAAATGAGTTTTTATGCTATTTGGGTGATGAAATATTGTTCCCATGGGCTGATTATGCATTATGTTATCATTTGTTATGAGTTTGATCAGTTATGCTCAGAAAATCAGAAAATCATAAGTGTTATGATTGAAATTAATGGTATAAAGCTCGTAAAACACGCGTTTAAGAGGCAAAATGGGCGGTTTTTGCAAAATAAAGGGGAAACATGAGATATAGCATCAATGAAACCTGAAATTTTGCTATCAAAGAACCTAAGGGCCATAGCCCATAACCAATCTCAAATTTTAGTCATTTTTATTGAAAAAATACCAAAAAATGGTGGAAAATTAGTTTTAAATGGGAGAAAATTAGGAAATGTTAAAAGGAAAATTCTAGAAAATTACATAAGTGTTTGTGCAATGTATAATGAAGGTAGAGCACGAGGTTAGCCTCAGTTTACCCTCATTTTTATATTTTTGTTCGTGTTTATTGCTTTCTCTAGAAAGAAATACACATAAAATGACTCTTACACCTATCAACGATTGCAAAACATTAAACGATAGAGTGAAAGGAGAGTTTGAGCGTCAAAGTACAATCTTGAATCTAATTTATGTGTTGCATCATGGCTATAGGAAGTTGTTTTAAAATAAAGGAAAAGGTAGCATGAGCGTAAGGCTCGGTGTCTCTCTTCGTTTCAATAGCATGGAAATCAAGAAAAGATTGGTTTCGCATGATGCACAATGCTGATTTTCTATTGTTTGTGCACTAAACCATTCACATTATGCACTATGCATGGTTCATGGTATCGAAGAAAAATCTCCTGGACTGCATAGCAATTGTTTTCTTAGGACTTTGACTCACGATTGAGAGTGTGAGGTTATCCCTTGCCGTAGGGTAGAGGGTCGGTTTCCTAAGGGACTGTGAAGTGAGGAAGCCTGGTATATCTCCTAGAAATACGAGAAATATAAAAGAGAGGAGTTTGTGCATGTTTGTGTTATATGTTTAGCAGCGCATCAAAGGGCCAAACCCTGCGATGTAGGAGAGTTGCAGTGGGGCTTCGACTATTAGTCGATGGAGTGCCTTTTATATGTGTGTGACGAGGCGTTATGCCTAAGTAATTTGGGATCTCCCTCTGAGGAGTTTTAGGGAAATATTGGACTATGAACTATAAACGCATGAATTAAGCTTTAGGGCAGTTTGTCCCTTAGCATTAGATTGACACTCCTGGTCCGCGAGGTCGTGAGGGTGTTTGTGTGTCATGAGCATGAGGTCCGGCTAGTGCTATAGCCAGTGCCGGCCCTTTTAGGTCCCATCAGTGGTGCATTTTCTGGGAGCCACTTATAAGTGGTGGCTTTCGGATCTAGGGTTTCTAGGGACCAAAGGAAGTTGGTTTATGTCCTCTGACAAGGACCATCAAGCCAAAATCTAGAAAGCAGAACGTGCTGAGAGGGCTAGACGGCGGTTAGAGATTGTAAGTCATTATTCTCCTCAAAGGAGTAGCCCAGTACGTATACGAAGCAATAGTCTTAGTCATTTAACTACTCCACCTATTCCATTAGGTGCAGGAGGAAGTGTAATATCTTCTTCTCCTCCACCAAGTCTACCCACTTCAAGTGGGGGTGTGAATCCGTCACTTCAAGCTCCTATTGCTAATCCGATTGTCACCATGGCACAGCCTATTGGGATTCTTGCAGGGACGCCGGATTTACCAGCCTTAGGAGTTCCCTTGCCCATTTTTAATGGGTTAGCGGAAGAGGATGCAGAATTTCACATCTGTGAATTTCAGAGATTGATGTTCAATTATCGCATCCAAGATGAGGGACATCTCATGATGTTCTTCAATATGACGTTAAAAGGAAGGGCTGCGATATGGTATCACAGCATAGAGTCTGGAACCATAACCACCATTGATCAATTCTATGCAGCTTTTCGAGCGGAATATGCCCTTGAAAGAGGTGGCCAATATTGGTTGCGGGTCTTGAATGTAACACGTCAAGATCCTCATGAGAATGTAAAAGCATATGCCAAGAAGTTGAAGGAAGTATTCCATAAGTTACAAACTTACATTCCCATTCCGCCGGCTGCTCAATTGCAATAATTTTTGCATGGGTTGGACTTTAATATCCAAGTACAATTGAGCAGTGTGGCCTTGGTAGATATAGACACCGCTGTTATGCAGGCAGAGGGAGTAGAAGCACGATTACAAATGGCCTACTCCTCTCAAATGAATGTTAATGGGGGTTTAGTACCTGGCGGCAATCCATCATTGACGAATGGAAGTCAAGGGATGCCTATGACTAAACCTATTGGGAGAGGGAGTGTGGTTTCGAATGTACCTTTATTATCGGCTCCTCCCAGTGTGACTATGCCTATGGCAAGTCAGTTGGCTCCACCAAATGTTGGAGGCCAAGTTTCAAATTCTAATGTTGTTCCTATGGGTCAACAGCCAGTGCCAAATCAGATTGTTAGGCCAATAAAATGACGAGTTGACGATCGAGGCTATGAGTTGAGTGCATCTAATGTCCTTGGTAAAGTTAAGGACATGATGAAGCATTATACCGACATGATTTCCGAACAATATCGACAAATAGCTATCGACTTTAATTTCTTGAAGAAGCAACAAAATTTGATAGGGAGTCGACACCCTGAAGAGGGTGGACCCTCTAGATTCAGTTGTAAATGGTGTGGTGGACAGCACTTCCCCAAAAACTGTCCAAATGTGAAATGTGACATTTGTGGGAAGTCAGGCCATTTAGCTACTACCTGTTGGAGTAAGATTAGTTCTCTCCAACAAGGGAGTAAACAACTGGGCCCAGTGAATCATAGAGCGCAAGGAAATAACTTGCAGCAGAATGATGCACCTAGGCAAATATTACAGAGAGGAAAAACAAATATAGAAGAGTTGCCACAAGGCAACGAAGTCAGCCTTATTGAGGCTGTACGAGTTAATGATGCTAAAACCTCTAACTTAAGAGCTGTGACAAGAGGCCAAAAGGCTAAAGAGGTTGATAAAGATAATGCAAAACCGGTTGAGGCAAACCCTAAACAAGGGGATAAGGGGACGCAAGTCCAGAGTCCTAGCATGGAAGGGGGACCGCTAAGACCGATTGACAAGAAAGGCGACCCTAAGAAGGATGAGGCAGTGCCAAGAAAGAAGGCAAGAGCTAAGAAAGAAGCACCAAAACCAGTCCAAAGACCAAAAGAGAGGATGGTTTGGCGGGAAAAGAGAGCTTTGGCTACTTATCATGACTTTGATTTAGTAAGTTCTCTTTGCGAAGTTAAACAAGATGTGAATCTCTTGCAATTGATCAAATTATCTCCAGGAGTACGCAAGGAATTTAAGAAGATCTTGCATATCGGGTATATTGTAGAACCCTTGGGCATAGCACGAGTAGGGGAAGATTGGTGTGACCATGCTGAAAAGAATTGCCCTAAGGTTCCAGCTTATGTGGATGGAATATTAGTGGAACATGCCATTGTAGACACTGGATCCTCTGTCAATATCATGAGTTCAGAATTGATGGAGAGGCTGGGTCTAGGCATCCAGAAAGATAGCTCCACCCTTCTGAGAATGGCTGATGATAGTCTAAGACAACTAGAAGGTTGTGTTACTAAGGTCCATGTTACAGTTGCGAGTGTAGAATGTTTCTTGGACTTTAGGGTGATAAGATTTGCAGGACGTCCTAGCTATCGAGTTTTGCTAGGTAGGCCTTGGATCTTACGAATAGACTGTCAAGTTGATATACCTGTTGGTCGAGTGGTTCTAGGTAGAGGTGCTAATCGAGTAATAGTCGATGCTTATCCTGAGTCTCCTCAAAGTGAGAGAGCTCCTTTATCTTCTACTGAATTAGAGACAGTAGATGATCCATTTGGTAGTGAGACATCATCCAGTGATGAATCTAAGGAGGGGTCCACTACAGAGGATATCTATCAGATATCTCTAAATGAGCTGATAGAGCCGCAAGATAGGACAAGAGATGCGGATGTGATTGGGTTGGACCTTGGCATGCCGAATGATTCACGGCCAATTAAATTAGGTTGCATGCTCAGTTCAGCAGAAAGGGAGGACTATATGTCCTTGATTCAAGAATTCCGCGATACTTTTGCTTGGAGTTATGATGAGGTGAGAGGCATTCCTCCCATCCTAGCTGTTCATACTATTCCTGTAAAAGAAGGCAGTGGTCCTGTGCGTCAGAAGGTAAGGCGTATGCCTTTTGAATTGAGGGATGGGCTATTTGAGGAGTTGCAGAAGTTAAGGAAAGCTGGGTTAATCTTCCCTGTACAACACATGGAATGGTGTTCATCAGTTGTTATCAGGAAGAAGAAAAATAACCAGATCCGATTATGTGTAGATTTTAGAGAGCTGAATAAGCAGACGGTTAAAGATTACTACCTGTTGCCGTTTATTGACCAGATTTTGGATCAATTAGCGGGTAGGGAAATATATTCATTCATGGATTGCTTTGCAAGATATAACTAGATGGCAATTGCAGAAGATGACAAGTTGAAAACAACTTTTATTACTGTCTTTGGTACTTTTGCGTACCATGTAATGGCCTTTGGTTTATGCAATGCACCTGGATCGTGGCAACGAACAACAGACAAGACCTTTGGTGACATCTCCCCAGATGAGTTGAAAGTATTTATTGATGACCTGGGGGCAGCCACCACTGTAAGGGAATGGATGTTGATTATTTTAAGAAAGTGCTCTGAGCATTGCAGACAATTTTATATCGCTCTTAACCCACGGAAGTGTGTCTTTGGAGTACCTTATGGGCTATTGCTAGGCCATGAAGTCAATTTAGTAGGGATCGCAAATGACCCTGAAAAGATCAAGGTTATAGTTGCTATGAGTCCACTGTGCACTCCGAAAGAGGTTCACAGCTTTCTGTATCGATAGGGTACTATCGAAGGTTTATAAATACCTTGGCAGAAAGGACGTTGCCATTAACAAATTTATTATCCTTTAGCTGTTCATTTGAATGGAGTGACCCTTGTAAGGTAGCTTTTGAGGATGTGAAACAGGAGCTAGTAAAAGCACCCGTTTTAAAAGCACTTAAAAGAGGCGAGGTGTTCTATATATTTTCAGCAGCCACCATGCATAGTATAAGTTGTTGTTTAGCCCAAATCTGGGAGGAAAAGCGGTATCATCCGATAGCTTTTGCTAGTCGGAAATTGGGCATTTCAGAGATCAATTATACCTATATGGAGAAGTTGTGTCTTGCGATGGTTTTTGGGACTAAGAAATTTAGGCACTACATCCTCTATGAAAAGGTAGTGTTCTATACGAAGGCGGAAGGGCTTAGATTGCTTATGAACAAGTTGCAGCCGCTTGATCGTTTGGCAAAGTGGTTAATCACTTTGTAGGAGTTCGACTATGAGATTAAGAGTAAGCCACCGAGGCTGCAGGGTATTGTGGAATGCCTTGTGGATTTCAGGGAGCCGAAAGAGACTTTGGCTGAAGGAAGTGATATTGAAGAAATGTTTAAAATTGATGTAGCTTCTATCCCATCTTGCTATGCTGCTATTACGCATTATCTATCAACAGGAGAGACTGGAGCTGGTTTGTCAAAGTCTGAAAAGAGGAAAATCAAAAAACAGGCATTGAAGTTTTCCTTAATCGCAAGGATACTATATCGACAGGGTGTTGATGATATCTATCGCCGATGTGTGATGCCTGACAAGGTTCCTTTTATCTTGGAGGAGTGTCATGACTCTACATGTGGAGGGCACTTTGCGGGACGGTTGACGGCACATAAAGCGTTAAGAGCTGGATATTGGTGGCGGTCCATCTTCCAAGATTCTTTTGAGTATGTAAAGAGATGTGACACTTGTCAAAGACATGACAGTAGAGAGAATAGGAAACATCCACTTATGCCTATTATGGCTATCCTTCCATTTGAGAAGTGGGGCATTGATTTTGTGGGTCCTATTACTCCATTGTCTACTACCTAGAAGAGGTACATTATAGTAGCCATTGATTATTTTACAAAATGGTCAGAAGCGCGGGCGACTAGGCAAGACAATGCAAAAGAGATTGCAAGTTTCCTTTTAGAGCAGATTATTTGCCGTTTCGGTCCCCAGAGGGAATTAGTGTCGGACCGTGGAACACATTTTTTGAACAAAGTGATCAAAAGCTTGACAGAAGCTTGGCAAATCAAGCACAATAAAACGACTCCTTATAATCCGCAAGCGAACGGGCAGGTGGAAAGTACTAATAAGCAACTTGTGGGGATCTTGTCTAAGATAGTCTCTGAGAAGAAACGAGACTGGGATAGGAAGTTGTATGTGGCAGTATGGGCGTATAATACCACGTTCAAGCGAGCTACAGGCCATACTCCATTTAAATTGGTTTATGGGGAAGAGTGTGTGTTACCCCTCGAGATCGAATTGCCAACCATACGGTTTGCAATTAACCACTCCTTGGGAGATGAGGATTCCCTTTTTTAATGTTTCATGACTATAGCCCACCTGGATGAATTCAAGTTGCAGAGCTTGTTACACTAGGAGGTAGCTAAACGTCAGATGAAGCAGTTGTATGAACTTAGGGCAAAGAAATATACCTTTAAAAAAGGGCAATTAGTTCTGTATTACGATGCGCGTAGGGAGTTGTTTCCAGGGAAGCTGGAACCTAAATGGGATGGCCCCTACAAGATTGTCAGGTTAGGGAAAAATAGATCTACAGCCCTATTAGCTGATCTACAGGGAGTAGAGTTTAAGAATAAAGTTAATCTTAATAAGATTAAACCTATTATTTCTAAGTATGCTAATATAGAGAAATGCATTGCAGGTCCATGCTAGGAATGATTTGAGACCTGCAAAAGAGCTTAAAAGCTGGTTGATGGGGCGGTTAATTCCCTATTTGGAGCACCCATATCTGGAGCAGAGATACTATCAGGAGAAACTTATCTGGTGGAGCAAAGGATACAAAGTGATTGAACACGAAGATGGGACCTTTTTGTGGGAGATTAAAGTCTTCTACCATCACTGCTTACGACTGTTGACAAGTATCCCTGTTGAGTTCAATAATGAAGGTGGGATGGAGCCGTCAGTTCATCCTCTCAATATGCTAAACTTTGATTACCATAATTACGAATAGAGGAGTTCGTGATGGCAAGCTGTGTAAACCCATTGTGGACGTATATATTATATTTTGACGGAGCTTCCAGGGGCCCTAATAAAAAAGGGAGTGTTGGAGTAGTAATCCGAGATCCCCGACGTAGAGTTACAATGAAGTTAGCTACTTATCTCGGGGTAGGATTCACTAACAATATGGCGGAGTATAAAGCCTTGATTATGGGACTGCATATTGCCAAACAAGGTGGTATTCGTCGGTTGTTAGTAAAAGGGGATTCCCAGTTGATCCTGAATCAGCTAGATGGGACATACACAGTGCAGAATCCCATTCTTTGTGTGTATCATTGAACTGCTATGACCCTACTTGAGGAGTTTGAGGGAGTGTCTTTTCAGCTGATTCCATGTTATTGAAATCAGTTTGCGGATTCATTGGCAAATCTTGCTTATGAGGAAGACCTCTTCTTTAATTGTGGTCCTAGTTTGGATATTGTGATCAATGATGAAATAGGACCCACTTCGCTTGTGGGGAATGTTATCATAGCATGCAATATATGGCAGACGATGGTTGATATGGGTGATGCAAAGAGTAGCCAAGACCAATCTACCGTTATTATCCTAGACCCATAGGTTGATTAGACAACATGTTATGCGTACGCCTCTTGCTATATATGCAGGAGGGATGGGTCATAATCTTATGCATTTAGTTTAGGGCTACGAGCCTGTTTTTCCTCCTTGGAAAGGAGCTTATTATTGTATATCTATGCTATTCCAGGGAAGGATGTGTAGGTGTTATTCTGTTTGATCTCGTTAGGCCAAGAGGGCCGATTAGTTTTTGTGGTGAAGCGCTTTATTTCATTAGGCCAAGAGGGCCAGTTGTCTGTTTAGTACAGGTGAGGTTAATGGTTGTTTGTTTTAGTTTTGTGCTAGACAGGTTCGGAAGAAGAGCTTGGAAGGAGCCTTTTGTTGCGTGGAAGCTTCTCGTGGCCCTATCCGGGTGATATCTCTCCTTTATGAGTACCGTGTTCTTCTACTATATGTGTTTGTGTACTTGTAGGGGATTTTCCGTTTCTTGTTGGGGACCGGCGTCCAAGGCATGAAGTCCCAGGTTTAGGTTCAGTATGTCTAAGGGAGATTTGAGTAGTCGTTGCCTCCTGTAAAGACATTGCTACACATTAAAAGACCTGTTTTTGAAGGCAGTCCTAGTGACCCTGTTCTACTAGCCTGCTAGGCAGCCGTTCTAGGAGTTCTTGTTAGTTGTGAGGCAGTTAGAGAAGCCTGTCGAAGGAAAAAAAATAAAGATGATAAAGGCAAAGAAACCCTAAATATCTTATAGAAAATAAATATATACAAAGGTGTGTAAAAAGGGGTTCTAACCCCTATAAAAATAGAAAAGAAAAGAAAGGAAAATGTATAAGCAGTTGATCATCGCCTAGCGAAGGCCTGGTAGGTTCTTGGGGACGAGTCAGACCCGGGGCTGATGCCTTGTCTTCCTAGGGGTGGCATCTTGCTAGAAAAGAAGAAATTAAGGAAGGTTGGAGCGAAAATAAAAGTGAGCGTGAGTAAAGGATTAAGTGTCGCCTTGCGAGGGCTTGGTAGGTTGTTGGGTACCGGGACAGGACCTGAGGCCAATGCCCTGTTCTCCTTGGGTCACTACGCTCAGCTCCCTCCTTTTTACATACCCGAGTATGGAAGAATAAAAATCCTAAAAGAAGAAATGTGCTAAAAGAAAATACTTCTTGATCAAGCTATAGGAGTTCTCATCTAGTAGGAGCTCCTGGTTGTGTTGTCCTTAGTTAGGTAGATAGTTCAGACCACCACTTAGGGCAACCTCTTTGATAGTTCTTTTTAGTTTGGCCATGTTGGAGCAGTTGGTCATCATTGACTAGCTTCGGACCTTCTATCAGATTATGCTAGGCCTACTTCTTGTGGATGTCATGCCTTGGTTTTGTCAGGGGGTAGGGTGCGCGTTGTGCTGCGTTTAGTATGTATCTATTTTGTATCAGCTTGATGCTTCCTTTCGTTGTTTTGTGCAGATCTGGTGTGGGATTCGACGGGTTGAGTCGGCCTATCTCGTGGTTGCCAATGAGAGTGGAATTTTGATGCCGAGAAGTGCTTAAAAATAGCTAAAAATTATGAATATCAAGGGAAAAATATTCAACGTCGAAGGCGGCGGCTCGACCTAGGACAATTTTAAGTGTCAAAGTGCTTTAAAGGCGCCCGAGCGACACTTGTTGATTTTTGATAATTTTTCAGACTACGGTGCGGGTTGTCAGGAGTTGCCGGCCAATGCAGGATGTCGAACTGGACGCCCAGGATTTTTCAGAGCTCAATTTCGAGTCCGGACAGGGAAGGAGCCAAGAAACCGGTCAAGATTTGAAGAGGTGGACATTAGAGTGGTCAAATGGGTAAGTGACCCTTGGGGCCAAAATTTCATGCCACATGAAATGTTGGCATGAAAAAAAAACGTGATGAGGAAGAAGAAGGCATAGGCAGATCAGTGCCGAAAAATGCGCTCCATCCTTGGGGATGGAGATGGCAGCCTGCACACAACCCATACAATCGACATTACCCCCGAATTACTCCTTCCTTGTTGATCTTATATCCGTGCTTCACCCGTCAAATGGTGGCCTCAATGGAGATCTCTGATTTCAGTCTTTCTCTCTCCTCCCTCTCTCTCTCTTAAGGGGTTGTTCTTGTGTGGAAGAAGACAATGAAGAATGATGGAGGAAAGCTTGTCCGGATGAGACCAGATTGCTTCTGGGTGGATGAAGACATGAAGAATGATGTTCTTGAAGATGCTGGACATTGAATGAGGGCTGGCACACAGTCCCATAGCAAAACTGAGATCCCGAGACACAAAGCCTAAGCGGTAATTCAATTTTTATGAAGAAAAAATGAGTTTTTATGCTATTTGGGTGATGAAATATTGTTCCCATGGGCTGATTATGCATTATGTTGTTGTTTGCTATGAGTTTGATCAGTTTATGCTCAAAAAATCAGAGAATGATGTGTTATGACTGAAATTAATGGTATAAAACCCGTAAAACATGCATTTAAGAGGCAAAATGGAGGGTTTTTGCAAAATGAAGGGGAAACATGAGATATAACATCAATGAAACCTGAAATTTTGTTGTCAAAGAACCTAAGGGCCACAACCCATAACAATCTCAATTTCTAGTCATTTTTATTGAAGAAAATAGAGGAAAAATACCAAAAAATGGTGGAAAATTGGTTTTAAATGGGAGAAAATTAGGAAATGATAAAAGGAAAATTTCAAAAAATTACATGTGTTTGTGCAATGTATAATGAAGTTAGAGCACGAGGTTAGCCTCGGTTTACCCTCATTTCTATGTTTTTATCCGTGTTTATTGCTTTCTCTACAAAGAAATACACATAAAACGACTCTTATACCTATCAACGATTGCAAAACATTAAACGGTAGGGTGAGAGGGGAGTTTGAGCGTCAAAGTACAATCTAGAATCTAATTTATGTGTTGCATCATGGCTATAGGACGTTGTTTTAAAATAAAGGAAAAGGCAGCATGAGCGTAAGGCTCGGTGTCTCTCCTCGTTTCAATAGCATGGAAATCACGAAAAGATTGGTTTCGCACGATGCACAATGCTGATTTTCTATTGTTTATGCACTAAACCATTCACATTATGCACTATGCATGGTTCATGGTATCGAAGGAAAATCTCCTGGACTGCATAGCAATTGTTTTCTTAAGACTTTGACCCACGATTGAGAGTGTGAGGTTATCCATTGCCGTAGGGTAGAGGGTCGGTTTCCTAAGGGACTGTGAAGTGAGGAAGCATGGTATATCTCCTGGAAATACGAGAAATATAAAAGAGAGGAGTTTGTGTACGTTTGTGTTATATGTTTAGTAGTGCATCAAAGGGCCAATCCCTGCGATGTAGGAGAGCTACAGTGGGGCTCCGACTTTTAGTCGGTGGAGTGCCTCCTATATGTGTGTGACGAGGTGTTATGCCTAAGTACTTTGGGATCTCCCTCTGAGGAGTTTTAGGGAAATGTTGGACTATAAACTATAAACGCATGAATTAAGCTTTAGGATAGTTTGTCCCTTAGCATTAGATTGACGCTTCTGGTCCGCGAGGCCGTGAGGGTGTTTGTGTGTCATGAGCATGAGGTCCGGCTAGTGCTATAACCAGTGCCGGCCCATTTCAGGTCCCATCAATTTGTCAAGTGCTTCAATAAATAAGTGCGCTTAAATAAATATTAGTGCCAAGCCTTTAATAATAAGATGTATGCCTATAAAAATAATAATTTTTAAAAGATAATTTGAATCCCATCTATCGCCCAGTGCTTTCCAACACCACTGCTGCCTACTCTACACATCATTTGAACCATTCACAATTGCTAGAAAATAATAAAATTAAATCGGCAAAAGTGAATATCTAGCAGTCTTCAGCTACAAAATAAATAAATAGGTTAGAACTCCGTCCTAACCTTAATTTAATACAAGTGCACTCTAAACTCATAAACATCCATTAATTTAAATATGTATTTTGCGAAATCACCTGCCATGGAATCACCCACGTGCACATTAAATTAACTTGACACCGGAAAAGGACATGCGTCCTCGTCAACTTCTCGCACAAGAAATCCACCTTGTGTACGAGCCCTGGAAAATAAATATAGTTTTATAGAATCCATCGCAAAACCTCATGAATTTCACCATTGTCGGAGGGGTTTTTGTCGAAAGGTTGAATCCACCAGGGATCAGAAGTAGAAGGAAGTAGAGATAGGAGATGGAAGAGAAGATAAAGAATACCCAAGTGGTAAACACTACAAAGACAAAGCATAATGAATTGAATAAATATGTATTGAAAGAACCTAGAATTTTTGCACTACTTAGAAGCAATCTCCAGGCATTAGATCTCTTGGAGCTTCTTCGTAGAACAAAACGTACATAAAAATTACAGCTCCTTCTTTGCTGCTCAGAACCCAAATTTGATGGCTCCATTGGCTCCGAAAGGGGGATAAAACTCTAGGACACCTACTCACGGATCTCCTAGATCACTCTTTTTTCTTCTTTCAGTTCAATCTACAGTTTTCAGCTAGTTTACAGCGATCGCGACGTGCGCCATTTTGTCAATTTGTCTCTCTTGTGAACATCCCCTAATTGGCTGAAAAAGCAACTAGCTTTTTGCATGCCATCCTAATCTAGAAGCTTTTTTTTCTAACTTTTTCGGATTTTTACAATAAATAATATAAAAAATAGGCTAAAATTATCCAAAAATCTAGTATTTTCGTGCAACTCACACTAGTACTAATTGCTCAGATCACATTGACTCTCTAGATCAATAAAGAAGTCAGATGATGATGCATTCCCTAATTTTTCACACCGTGTCCTCATAACATCATGCCATCCACCCCCTCTGAACCTGCACATCCTCCGGTATGTGCCAAAATCCTAGTTGTCACCAGATTCTGAGTCCTCCTCATCCTCTGCAAGCATATCCTTTACTTCTTCATCTTCCATATCTTCGTGACTAGCCCTTATATCAGGACCACTATTTTCTTCCAATTCTAGCAACTCATAGGTAGTAGATTCTCGACTTTTGAATAATTTGATTCTTTTCCCTACTATCGGAAGTTTGATGATTGTCCTATCCAGCTCATTTAATGCATAAGTAGCATTATCAAACTCATGTCTTACCACATAGGGTCCAAACCATCTTTTGGAAACTTCACGCATGGCACTATGCTGGTTATCTAAACTGCTATCATAAACCAATACCCACTCCCCATCTTGTATGGTTCTTGGTCTCAGTCCATGTCTTTTGTTAAACCATTTCTTGTGCTGTATCCTTGCTGCCCTTAACTTTGCAGTTGTTGTCTCTATGTCTTCTGACTTTCTTTCCAACTGTCTAATGCGTAAGGCCAACAACTCCTCTGGATTCAACTCCTCCTCCCAAGGTAACACACTCCATGTGACTGTCATCTCTTCTATCAACATGATAGGCTTTTGACCATACATCAATTTTGCAGGCAGCACTATGAGTTGTTCTGTCGGCCCACAAAGCATAAGGGAGCAATCGTGGCCACTCTTTTACCTTCTCTCCACATGCTTTTGCCAATGCCTTCACAATAGGTGGGTGACCACTTTCACTTTTTCCATTTCCTTTAGGGTTATAGGCTGAAGTTAAAGCAAGATTTATCCCCAACTGTGCAAAGAAATCATGAGCTTTATCTACATCCAACTCACCCCTATCTGCTATAATTTTTTCCACACAGCCATATCGACAAAAGATCTCTTCTAAGAGAAAATTACACATAGCATTTGTTGTCTTAGTACGTAAAGCTTTCCCTTCCACTTGATTAGTCAAGTCTTCATGAGCAAGCACAAGATACCTCATTTTCCAAAGACCTATAGGCATTGTGACCAAATCCACCACCCACTTAAAATGAAGAGACAATGGATATGTGGGTTACAATCCATCCCGATGTCTCACAGATGAATACATTTGACATGTCGTATATGTTTCCACAAAGTGAGCAACATCCTTATACATACCCTACCACCAATATCTTTCTTTGATCTTTGTAAAAGTACCTCAAACACCTCTATGACTAGCCCACAAGCTTTCATGAAATTCTTGTATTACTTTTACTTATGAAGCTCTGTCACCCAAAACTCGCAATGGCATACCCTGTTTCTTTTTAGCATGTTTCCATAAGTATCCATCTTTTAAAAAAAACCCATACGCTTTCCTCTTGATTTTCTTAAACTCCTCATTTGACCATTCATCTCTCTTTGCTAATGTACTGAGGTATTGACCAATTCTCAGCCACTCTCCTGTATATTTGTCTTCCAGAAACACTTCTACACAAGATATAAAACATCTAAAGTGTCTTCTCTTTGTTGTCCAAGCTTCTGTTAATGCTGTAGCAACACCTTGCATTGCTAAATTCACTCTTGCAACATCATTTTCAGTCATAAGAAATTCATTTTCTTCCTCCTCATCCATTGTCCCATCTTCATTCTCATAACGTGCTCAAGATAACATGTCTGCCATTGGGTTATCTCTTCCTGCAATATGTTGAAATTCAGGGTTCAAAGATTTGATGTATGTAATCCACCGGAGCATAGCAATGTTCGGAGTAGCACAACTAGTAATCATACCCAATACATGCAAACAATTGGTCTCAATGACTATATGAGTACCCATAAAATACTCCTTATCACATTTAAGGGCTGTCACAATTCCCCATAATTCTCTTTTAACCTGTGGATATCTTCTCTATCGTTCAGTAAATACTTTAGCACCAAAGCAAATTGCATATCTTTGTCCTTCCTCATCATCTTGCCCAATTGACCATCCAATCCCGATTGGGCTTGTATCAACAGTAATAATGATAGGCTTTCCATGTGAATAGTCAGTCTTTCTCAATGTAGGAGCAGATTTTAAGAGTTGCTTCAATTTTTTCATTTCTTTCTGATGCTTCCTTTCCCAATGAAAATTTTGACCTTTCCTTAGAAGCTGATAAAGAGCATCGACTACATGTGCAAAGTGAGAAAATCCATATCAAATAGAACACACATGCACCCAAGAATCTATGCACCTCTGATATATTCGTGCATACATCTTGCATTCTATCAATCCCATCTATTTTTGCTAGTGATGGCCTTCGCCCATAAGGCCCACACATATGCCCAACAATCAAAACCTCTTCAACTCCAAAGACAGACTTTTGTCTAGTAAGAGTTAAATGCACCTCTTCTAGACGTGTCAAAATCCTCTCACAATCCACAATATGGTCTGCAACAAACTGTCTGCATCCATGAGCATCCATCTCTTCATTCTTTTCATCCATTGCACACCCTTTGATTGGAACATCATCCAAGAATGGTATAGTCAATTGTGGTATAAAATCCCTGAGTACCCTATTCATAGCATTTGTCATGTGTGCCACTGAGTTTGTTGCACCCTATGGGAGAGTACACATCCGTACTAATCCCAAAGGATTCTTCATGGTTGTGATATCCCAGCTTTCAATTGCAAGTTGAAACTAATCATAACTCGAGTAAAGATCATCCAAAGAATAGATCACTCTGCGTACAAAAGCCTCTGCAAATTCATCAACCACAGGACCTGCACCCACATTTCTTATGGTCACTTTATTGACCGGTTGCATGTCTTTAATAAATCTCAAAGCCCCATTCTTTTTGGGCATAGTAAACCAACGATTTGAGTATGGAGCTAAAGAAGGCTCCAAGATCTTCATGCAAATCTTTTCATTTAGCAAATCCATCAGCTTTGGCAAGTAAGCTTTAGGCACTGGAATAGGCCTCAAGTTCCATGGTACATGTGGCATAGTAAATATGACCATAGAAGAGACAACATTTGCATCCACACAATCTATTTGACTTGGCTGAAATGCAAATGCATTCCCATGTCTAGCCAACATCCGCATAAAACAATCTCTCTCAGCAGGCAAAAGAAACCCTTCTCCACCAACTATCAATTCTTGTAATGTTTCAGATGTAAACTGATGACCTATATCTTTAGGATCTCGTAGGCTTGGCTGCCTTGACACTTTTTCATACATACCCTCACTCTCTGGTGGAAGTGGCAAAGAAATTGGTTTCACCTTTTTGTCAAGTGACTTATACTTTGTCTCCACAAGTGCTTCAGCCCATTGCAATCCTTCCTGCTGAGCAAACAATGCTATAACATTATACATATCCAAAGAATATACTAACAACACTCTATTTTCAGCCTCATTTTTTGCATGTATAGTTGCTGACATTTCAGCCATAGTGTCAGTAATATTCAGCCCATAAAAGATGCCTGAAATGCCATCATTTACAGCTAACAATCCGAATATGCATACACAGAATATGCATCTACTGGTGATTCTCAACCAGTTATGCCATGAATGTCTTGCCCTGCATGAGACATTTCAATATCAATGACATTTTTCTTTTCAGCTACATGTAAAGCATGTGTCCATATTTCGGCCTTTGGACCAACCATCACTTGACCATGCATTCTATCCAACTGTAGACCAAAAGTAGAAGCATGTACTACCGCATAAGCATTTCGGACAGCCAAGTCTTCCAACAACTTCTACATACCTCCCTTTCCAAAATTCAAAGCAAGAGGCAATCCCATTTCTTGTGCATGGATCGTGCCATCTTTCCAAAAGATAAGCTGTCATGCAAAGGCCTCCTGATAGGCAGCACAATCCTTTCTCTCGTGTTGTAAATTGTCACATCACATACATCTTTTTTCAGGCTTAGGGGCTGGTGCCTGTCCCCTTTTCTTTTGTCCTTTTTCATCCAATTTTGCAACCTTTAATTGAATATTCCGCATGCCTTTGACCAATTCATCTAAGATATATTCCCTAACAGAGGGAACAATAGTAGGTACAGCCATAGTTTTAGCCACAGAAGTAGGTGGCTTACTGGATACATCAATTGTCTTGCCCGTAACAATGGGCAAGCTAGAGACATGCAATCTTTCTCTTCTTCTATGCTTCTTCACAAGTGTAGTATCACCTTCCTTGACATGTCTCCACTCTATTTTCAAACCTGTCTCTATAGTCTAATCCTCCAGCAAATCATCAAGCTTCTCTTGAAGCTCAAGATCAGCTGCCTGTAGAAATAATTCAATTTTCTAACTTGCAAGAGCTTGTTTTTCTGCAAGATCCAATTGCTCAAATCGACTTTCAAATTCTCTTAACAATTCCATAGCCACAAGACCCTTATTGGGTTGTAAAATCCACTATTGAAAATTCTTGCGCGTAATCAAACTGGTGTCCTCAATGTAAAATTCTTTCCTGAGTTTCTTCTTGAAGGCTACCCAGTCTACATCCTGCAAGTATAATTTAGTAATCCATGCTTTCAGTTCATGAATAGTAACACGTAAAAAATACTCGCTCCATGCAGATTGAGCCACCCCAAAGAATTCCATCTTCTGAGAATAGGTATATACATATGTAGATGCATTCCTGCCATTGAATAACTTCACCTCACGCTCAACTGCTTGCAAAGGATTCATCACAACACTTTCTATTTGAGTTGAACCTTGCATCACCTGTTGTTGTTGTTGTACCTACATAAGCATATTCATATTTTGCACCAATTGTTACAAAACATCAGTGGACTGTCTTTCCTTCTTTTGACGACCTTTCACGTCGGGTTCACCAATGTTAGAGGGGTTTTTGTTGAAAGGTCGAATCCACCGGGGATCAGAAGAAGAAGGAAGTAGAGATAGGAGATGGAAGAGAAGATAAAGAATACCCAAGTAGTAAACACTACAAAGACAAAGCACAATGAATTAAATCAATATGTATTGAAAGAACCTGGAATCTTTGCGCTACTCAGAAGCAATCTCCAGGTCCTTCTCTGCTGCTCAGAACCCAAATCTGATAGCTCCATTGGCTCCGAAAGACTGATAAAACCCTAGGTCACCCTGATCACGGATCTCCCAGATCACTCCTTCTTCTTCTTTTAGTTCAATCTACATTTTTCATCCTGTTTACAGCGATCACAACGTGTGCCATTTCGTCAACCTGTTTCTTTTGTGAAAATCCCCTCATTGGCTAAAAAAACAACTAGTTTTTTGCATGCCATCCTAATCTAGAAGCTTTTTTTCTAACTTTTTCAGATTTTTACAATAAATAATATAAAAAATAGGCTAAAATTACAAAAAAATCTAGTATTTTCGAATAATCCATGCAACTCACACTAGTACTAATGGATCAGATCACATTGACTCTCTAGATCAATAAAGAAGTCAGATGATGATGCATTCCCTACTTTTTCACACTGTGTCCTCATAACATCACAACACCGTGGTCTCACAAAATTCACCATGGAATATGCCTCCTGCCATCATTACTACCTTAATTATAGCTTTAGAACACCTAACAAGGATTTCTCTATCATTGGTTTTGTGGATGAAGATTGGGTAGAGCGAGACCCACAAATGCATAGCACTTCTAGTCACTTATTTATGCTTGTAGGTGGAGCTATTTCCTAGTGCACCAAGAATCAAACCACATTAGCTCTCTCCTCAGTAGCAGTTGAATATATAGCTGCATCTTTGGCAACACGTGAAGCACTTTGTCTCGAACAACTCTTCGATGAACTTCCACTTCGAGTTGCTCGCCACACTACCCTCTTAAGGTGTGACAACAAATTGGCCATCACTATGACCCAAAGCCCCCAGATATCAGATTGCATAGAGCACATCAAAATTTCCTACCACTTTCTCAAGAAAGTTGTCAATGTTGACAAGCTCTTAAATCTTACCCACATCTCCAACCATGAAAATTTAGCAGATTTTCTCACCAAATGTTCCTACTAACAAGTATTCACTTTGTACACATGTGACCGATCTTGAAAACCCAACACCCTAATAGCCCCTTCTTCTATTTTAGTTTGTATTTCTTTTTCTTTCTTTTCTCGCATTTAAAGGGGAGTCCTATCTAAATTCTTGAAATCTTTTCCTTTCAAGGGGGAGTGTTAAGTTGATAAAAATAAAATATTCATATTTTCCTAGAATGTCTCTAGGAGAAGCAACCAAGTCACCTAACGATACACATTCTGCTAGGGACTTAGCAACACTCAATGTAGACTTGATCTTTCTCATGAATTGAAGCAACATTTTTCCCTCTATCTAGTCTCACACACACTCTCTCACTCTCTTCTTCTCTTACTCTACTACTCACACTCTCATTGTACTCTACTTGCTCAAGGTGAGTGCTAAGCTCACACTTACTACTTACCATCTTGTTTGAATTAATGATGTTGCATTTTCTATAATGATAGCCCTAGCCCAATGCAAACTAATCTTTATCATTCTAGCTAGTAATCAACACATTACTGACTTAGTATATCCTAGTGTAAGATCCTTTCAACATGGAATTAAATATGTTCCATGGACCATGGTCTTTTATTATGGAGCTACCATGTTATGAAGATCCTCCATGTCAGGGAATATCACTACTCTGCTATAGCCCCCTAGCGTAGTTATCTTCTGCTCCTCTTCCCAAAAATAGACTTAGCCTACTTGATCAAAAGCATGTGTATGACTAGCTACTACTAATAATTGTAGTTTACGGTGAGAGGAATAATGATAGATCCATTTGAGAAGATGATAATAGCAAAATCCTGCGTGTCCTACTTCAAAAATACCTTTGCTTCTTGAACAATTCCCCACATGGTATGTTTCTTGTCTCTCTCTCATCAATGTTTTCTCAACCTTGAGGCAACTCCTTACGTTGAACTATTGTAAGATTATTGTAAGATGATTGCTTTTGGTTACCACCTACCTATCATGGTTAGTTCATGTTGTTAACCTTCTCTAACTTCAAGCTATTGTAGCAATCTTTCTTCATGAAAAATCACGGCCATGAAGCCAGTGAAAATCTCATGAAGCCGAGGCTTGTCATGAAGCTTCTTTCCCCTCCATGACAAAACTTTGATAATTCCCCTCAAGTAGAAGGGTGCTTCCTCCCCCCTTGTTTTGTTGTAGGCCACCATGTAAACAAGCTTTGCTCTCAGAGTAGCCACCTCCTTAATTGTAGGTACTCCTCATCTTCCAAAATTTTGCTCTGCAAAAGCCCTAAAATAGGTTGCCTCCATAAGTCTTCTCTTCTTCCCACCATCATCTTGATAGGTGATTTTATCCTCCATTCCATATTAGGAATCTTTGTACAACCCTTGTTTTCCCTTGTTCATACGATAACAAAACTAACAAACCTCCACAAGCAAACATGCATAGAACAAGAATTTGCAACACACAAGAGTTAGCACACAAATATGTAACACACAAGAGTTAGCACACAAATATGTGTAATCACCGCACACTTTAACACATATACGCACCATAATTTAATTGGATATACATAATAAAACACACATGATACACTAGCATACATGCACAAATATATACACAAGGTCATACCAAACCCTCGTATATACTCTATACACCACACATATAATATGTATCATAAAAAATAATAGAATTTTTGAGACTATAAAATATGCATACACTTGGAAGAAAGAGTCCCTAAACATGCAATTACAACCATAAATACACATCAATAAATAAAATCCTCTCTTGTCACCCCTTGAATTGATTAGGATAAGGCTACACTAACCCCTCTTGACTCTCAATGCCATATTACAGGAAAGAAACCCAAACCTTGTGCTAGGGACTATTGTTAAGGTAATTACCATAAATCTCTATGCACTTATGGCAACAAAATGCTTATGCATGGAAGAAAAATGTACTCAAGAATTCAATGTTGTAGTGATTAGATGCAATAGGAAATCATAGCATGCAAGGTAAACACCCAATGCTTACATAGGAAGATATGAATGCATTGAAAAAGTTGTGTCTGTATTTGTGCTTAATGCTTGATTCATTTATGCAAACATAGTTTCCTTCATTATAATTTAGGTCCTTTACTCTCCAAATCCTCACCCCTCATTGAAAAATAAAATTCCACTCCATCTCCCACACTAACAATTACTCTTGATGGAAGTGTTGATCATCCAAAAAGCCCTAGCTTAAGTTGCTTCAAACATACATGACCGTCAACTCATCAACCCCCTTTCTTTATCAATCCAATATTCCTAATTGGTGGGGTAGATATCCCAAAGTGTTGTGCTAAGAGGTGTGTGTCTAACGATGGTGGAAGATCTTATGCATATGCATCTAGGGTTACCAAATATAGCCGAAGTGACCCTCATATCATGCAGTGCACTGCAAAAGGTATAGTTTTGTGCATAGTTCCAATGGCATGGAGGTAGTTAATAAGTTGAGGTATAAAAAGTCCCCTATGAAATACTCACAGAAAATGTGCAATGTGGTGCTTGGGTCACTCTTTTCCCTATCATGTGCAATAGTTTTGGTTTCATAAAATCATACCCGTTCTGCTTATTGTCTAGCTCTTTGCATCCATATTCCTCCTTCCTCATGTACAAGCACTCAAACTCAAAAAAAGAAGTTATATGCATTAGGAAATTAAAATCACAAAGGAAGGCTCAAAATCTTAGCTTCACAAGAGTTCATGTTTTATTGATTTTCAAGGGAAAAAAGCATTAACCAAACATATAGACAAGGTCACAAAGCCTAGCTATCTATTTCCAATCCCACTTCTCCTCACATAAAATTACATTCTTGCAAAGTAGATCCTTCTTAGGCCTATCTAATGACTACCAAAGAGATTTGAAACTGATTCAAAGAGGTTTCCATTCCTTCTTTCTTATCTAGGTTCACATCAAACTCAACAATATAATTGATGAGATCACTTCTACTAATTTCAACATCACATTCTTTGTCAACAACAACTTAAGTCACTCCAAGGCTCCCAACACCACCAAAATCATTCTCAACATTAGATTGAGTCATTATAGGACTCACAATATGCTCAAAACTACTCTTAATACCTAGGATCTCTCTTAGACTCCCCTCAAAATTGAAATTGGTCTTTAATTACTTATTATTAATCAAAGATGACCCCAATAAGCCACTACCAGCAACAACTTTCAACAAGTGGATAACACTTGCCTCAATAGTCTCATGACCTACTTCTACATTCAAAATCTCCTCCTCAAATTTAGTTTGGAACAAACCTTAGTACGCAATAACTCAGGGTTTATCTCATCTAAACCTCACAAAATATTCTCAAGTCCCATGAACTTCATACATGAAGAATACAGACTCTCTTTCCAAACTTTTCATGATAACTTTTGAAATCCGTTCTTTTCTCTACTTCATTTTTTTCTTTAGTTGTCTCTTTAGCAACCTCATCCCATAAATCAATTATGTCATTATCAAAAATGTCATCCTTTCTCACATCTTCATATTAGGATATTTGGATTCTTGTTTCAATCCTTTCTTGGTGACATCAATCTTAAGATTTCCCTCATTGGTTAAATCAAGTCTTTGATCATCTCTATCAAATTCAAAGTTCACTCCCCTATGTAGTATCTCTAAAGAAACTTCAAGCCAAATGTTAGGAAAGTCTTACTTACTACTCTAAACTCTATGACTCACCTTAGCTAGTTCATTTGCAACTTCATCCAAAAAATCAAGAAAACCATCATGAAGTTTCATCTTCCTCTATAAAAAATTCACCCTCAGATGATACTAATGGAACATCAAGGTCATTTATAGAGGATTCTACTTTGTTGTTACCACCAAAATTCTCATAATCAACCTCAAACTATCCAAGTGTGCTAAGTAAGATTTACTCTCTACTAACTTAGACTTAGCCTCACCACACTCAATAGCATTAACTTGAGTCAACTCATAACTCTCAATAACCCTCAAAATCACCATGTCAATAGTAGTAACTTAAGTCAACTCCTAACTCTCAAAATCACCCTCTCAATAACCCTCAAAATCACCCTCTCAATAGCATTAACTTGAGTCAACTCATAACTCTCAATAACCCTCAAAATCACCTTGTCAACACCATTTCTCTCAAGCAAACCTACCAACTCCTCATCATATTCAACTTCATCACGAGGAAGCAATTCTTGCATTTGTACACTCTCTACTCTCTTCAACATTGAGAGACATCCTCTACTCTCTCAAACACATCCTCATCAATATTACTACAAAAAAACAATACATTAGAGTATATCACCTTTTCCTAACTCTTTTTCTTCAGCTCACTAAAGTTTCATTAGAATAACTCTCAATTTCCTTCTCACAATACTCGTGTCCCTCACAAAATTATTATCTAAAGGGTCCTAGCTCTAAGCCACCCTTTAAGTGGTTCCTTAAACTCATCTCAAAAGTAATTATTTTTGTTATCCAACACACATTTAATGCCTACTAGAGAAAAATCCATATCACAATAGCTTCTTAGCTCATAAATCCTTTCTCACTCTCAACTTCTTTCTTTCCTAGGGTTTTCTCTCTAATGATAACTATCCCTCTCTTCTTCTACTTAGCCTTAGGGTTTACCAATATCTTTCACTCTCTCTTTATTTTTGGACAGAACTCCATGTATTGTATAAGAGAGATATTATCCCTCCTTGCAAACAAGTCTTTTTATTTGTCATAGTCTCTTCTCCTTGCCCTAGAGGTATGCCACTTGCACGATAATGCCTTTCAATAGCCCTACCCCTAACCTTAGCATGCTTTGCATTCCATTTTGTCTTTTCTTTTTTTGCTACAACATCTTCCTTTCCCTTTGCTCTTCATCTCTCTCTATCACTAGTTTTGAGCTCATGTTTGTCTACCTCTCTACTTCTCTTCATAGCATCAACCCTTTTATTGATAGTTAGAATGCAATTCAATGCACTCTTCTTGTATCCTTGAGTAATTATATCTCTAGAAGATGATGGCTTATGGACCTCAATTTATAGTCATTCTACTTGTTAGGTAGGTTCTTTGAAGGTATTATCCTTCTAGGTTGTGGAGAGTTTGGACTTATATGGCCCACCTTATCACAATTGTCGAAAGTCTTCTAGTACACCCTCTGCCATTTTCCCTAGGCACTTTTCCTTATACAGATTGACACATGGATGCTCGAGGTCCTCTACTCCATCGTCTATCTCTCAAAGCTACAAACCTCCTTGCCTTGCATTTTTCCAGCCGATTGGTCCTCAACTTGGGTACTAAGTGAGCTCCCTATCTTGCTAACACTTCATAACTGTGACCACACTTGATAATTCTAACCATTAACTTCGAGGGTTGGTTTCCTCGTTTCAACTGTTGAGCCAAGTGCACTAGCATTCAGGACTTTGAATGGACTTCTATTGTTTTAGAAGCTGCAACTCACATCGGTGACAATCTCTCACCTTGTCTCTCAACACTCCACTCTAACTAACCAAGTATCCTCCTCTCCATCCTAAGAAAGAAAGAACACAATACTAGCTTCTAGTTGTAGAGAACTCACCTAACTTACCTTTTGAAGGCTTGAAGATGGTTCCACGACCACAATCGACACAATCCAATGCTGTTGCTCCTTTGCATCCACCACCGATGAGCACACCAACAAGTCGAAGAGCTAATAGAGACTATGAGAAAAGCAAGGCAATGTCAAAGAGCTTCAACTTCTCTTAGCCCCTCACTCAACACATCTCTCACCACTCCCTCTCAGTCACTCTCAACACAATGGAAGCAAGATGATAGAATGGAAAGATAGAATAGAAAGCTTGAGTAGTCACATTGATAGAGCTTCCCCAACATTGATGTGCCAAATGGGTGAATACAAGTGAGACCTCCCACCCTTATATAGACTAAGAATTAGGGTTAGGGTTAGGATTTTCATTTTTCATTTAGAAATTTCACCCCTTTTGCGTTTTGCATTTAGGGTTTCCACAGCTGTGAATTACAGTTTGCACCCTCTCTTGGGCATTCTACCCACTTAATGGGCTTTAGGCTAGTCAATCCTTGAAGTATGCTTCAACCTTAGTGTAAATAGAACAAACCTATGCTAATCTAATCACAAATCCATGTGTGCAACCCAAGCAACACTTGCAAGTGTGACAAATAAAACTACAGGAATAAATACAGTGTGCATGGGACTGAGCTCGGCTCTCACAAAGTAATATAACCATGATCATGTGGTGATGTCCATAGTCCAAAATAATAGATGACACTTGCACTTTCTGTAGCCTTCTCAAAATACTGTTAACATTATTTACCCCTTATATGAGTGCCAGTCTCATGGCACTCATATCGTAGATAGCATGCTCTAGCTTGCACCGAAGACGCAGAATGATGGGAACAGTCAATGAAGGAGTATTGGTCCTCCTGATGGTGAATAAATGAATGCTGTGTTGATAAATATTATATTCTTTTTGTCGTGGTCAGTATCGGTCATATTATTGGTATTGGGATAGATGGTGACTGAGGTTGTTGCTGGTGACAAATCGTGTAAAAGTTGCGTGTAGAAGTTGATGTTGTTGAAGATAAGAGACTTTGGATCCTTGTGATGGAGATAGCTTGAATGGTCATTGGAGATGAATGGGAGATTGTATTGTATGGGTGATGTGGTGTTGATGTAGCAATGATGATGTTAGATCCTCATTAACTATTGTACCTACAAAGCAAAACCTCATGTGCAATCACTTCCTAGGGAAAAGTGCTAGTCTTTTTTTCTAGTGCACAAGACATATGAAGATGTTGGTTTGGGAGATGGGTCAAGCTTGAAGTGTTGTCCCACACTTGAGGACCCAAAACTGTGAATAGGTTATGGTGAAAATATATTGTGAGTGCATGTGCATACATAGTCTAATACATAGTTACAAGACTACTTCAACAGTGCATCTGATGATGCTGGCAGATGAAGTAAGGAACCTTGAAGTTGATAAGAATGGGAAGAATTTTCATTGCTAAGGGAAAAGTTTGATGTTGATGAAGATGAAGATGCGAGGAAGACACCAATGTGGGATGGAGAGGAGCTAGAAAATTCAGATTGTACTCCAATTTGGCAAAAGCATCCAAGTCAAGTGGTTTGGTAACCGGTCCACAAATGTAGGTAACGAGATCACCAAGCAAGGAGGGTCCTACAAAGTGACCAATATTGATCATAATCTTGTCAAGAAATGGGTGATATATTATTTTTTTGTGGCAAGGTGAGATTCTGAGCTAGGATGATGATAGAGCGCAATGAAGTGGTCTCATAGTAAGTTGGGACAGCTTGAACTGTAGTGACTATGTATGACGTTTCTCAGCTGTGGTCATAAGACAACTGCCATTGCAAGAAATCTCAATTCGATGAGAAAACCACTTCTACAAGAATGGACTTGAGGAATGACAATTCTGCTCAAGCTCATCAAGTACTGATTGGTCTTGGATTTTGGTCATAGAAGCATAAGAAGGAATAAATCGGCATGATAGCAAGTGCTCCTGAGGGAGAGTCCTAACATATTCCTCATGAATCAAGAGGATTTTATAGAAAATATGTTCATTGTCGTCCCAAGTAGAATGCCATGTAGAAGCAACTTGAACTGCCTCATCATGAGCAAAGCCTAGATCAATAATTGCAAACAACTTGACATAAGTAGTGCATATGGCCTCAAATTGGAGTAGGCATTTTGTTTTAGAGTAATTGAATTTCTTTGGCAATGAGGAGCCATGGTACTCAATGGTTGACATGCATAAAGTTTAGTAGGGCTAATCTAGAGGTGTCTCAGCAACCTCCTCTACAGCATCCCAGGGTTCAACATGCTCAATTGAGACTAACTGGTGGGGTGCATTAGTAGGGGCATTAGTGGCATTGGACCTAGGATCTAGAGTCACAAGCATACCTCTTCTAGCCATTGTATCTAGGTTAGTAGAAGGTTTATATACACCACTCTATGTCACAATATTTGATGAAGATTCAGTTATTGTAGTACTATAAGCAAAGGTAAGATTTGGTGTTGTGTCACACAGCGTTGGAATAAATCATTCATAGAAATTAGGATTGTATTCTAATGAAGCATGGTCATCAAGAAGTTGTGGGTCATGGGTGGGACAAAAGATATATCCAGTGACATCAATCATCATGTCTTGTTGTCCTAATCGACTTGCAATGTGTAAATCTTCCTTTGAAAGAAGTTTGTCACACAAGGGATCAAGTTAAGCCAATTTAGAAATGTTGACACCACGAACAAGTGCAAGCACTCAGAGAGATGTAGGAACAACATATGTAGGATCATGCATTGAAGTCCAATGTGCCTTTCTTTACTCAGTAACTATCATTAAGTGGCTACCATATTGTGCAGCTAACCCTCGACTGGAATACCATTTCTATTCAAAGTCACTTTGTCCTTTTTCTTTCTTGGCCAATGCTACAACATCTTCCCAACACTATGTCTGCTTCCCAATGTAGAACACAGGAATTAAGTGATTCTTCTCTTGCTCGACCTTTGTCATTTTCTTTATAACTTCCCCCACGATTCTTGGGCAAATCCAACAAATTTGTGATTGCTCTGACAATGTCAAAGGCTTTTCTAAGAGTTCCTGATACTCAACAGTTTGCATTTCAAGGTCGGCATGAACATATGTATGCACAAGTGAAGTCAAGAGTGTTTCATTTAGTTCCTGAGAACTCGTAGTTTTTTATTGATTTGTGTGTTGCTCCCTCTTTTCTAACATCTCCATGATCAATTGTTTAGTTGGTTTCAAGTGTATTAGAGCCTTTGTTCAAGAAGAACATGACTTGAGAATCAATGAGTTCATTATGCTCTTTGCACTAGATTCTATATCCTTGTGTGAGACTAAAGTACTAGAGGCTTTTTCTTCAATTGAAGTGATAGTCTTGGTCACGGCCAAGGGCTATGATTGTATGGGTTCCATCTCAAAATTGGAAATAGTAACTTTTGATTCAGTGGAGTGGTCAATCACGACAGTCAAAGATGACTGTGGACTTGGATACTCAAACTAAGTGGAAGTATTCAACGTCTTGGTATTTCTAGATTTGTTTATGAAAACACTAGTAGAGGGAGGTCATCGCTCTTTTGATGTTTTTGGACATGTCCCTTGTGGATCCTTTTTCTTAGATTGAGCAGCTACACTAGGATGATGCTACTAAATTTTCTATTTTGGTTTTGGTAACAAAGGTTCTTGGTTTTGAGGAGACTTTGGTTGTTTTGGAGAACCAACAACAACTTGGGGTTGTTGCTTATCAACACTTGAGGGCTTTATCCCATCTATCATTAGACTTTCCGTTTCAGCTTGAGCAGCCTCACATGGAAGTGGCTACTTTGGCTCTAGCTTTTCCTCCTTGCTCGATAACTTTTTAGAAACTACTAGTTCCTCTTATGGATGAGCAACATCTTCAAGTGGTTGATCTTTTGGAATTGTGGGCACAAGTGTCACAAAAACTAGCTCATCAGTCACTAACATATCTGGTGTTGTCTCCTCAAGTATCTTGGTCCATGACCTAGATCTATGTGTGGATCTCTATAGCTTTCTCTTGGATTTGGATGGGACTTGGTTTCTGGTCACTGGAGGTGTCTTTGTGGGTAGTTTTGGTTACCAAATTCTACAGTTTTCCACATAAAACCCTTGAGCACAGAGCAATGATTTGGGCACCCATCATCGCCTTGTGTTAGCTCTCTATCGATGCTTCTAATTACTTGCCCTAAATCTCTTTCCCCTTCTAAATGCAGTTCTATTCCCAATAGCTTGAGATGTTGTGGTAGTGTTTCTAGTAGCTCTAGTCTTTTCTTTAGTCCCAAGAGGCTTCATATTGAGGGGTTTTCTCTTATTCTCGTGTGCCTTGAGTAGTTCATTAAGAACTCTCTAGATGTTCTCTCTAGGCATTTGATCTGACTATGAGACATGCTTCTTGCCCTTCTCTAGAGAAGATACAAGGTCCCCTTTGTTGAAAATAGAGACTATTTCCATGTCTCGTAAGCTTAGGTGTATACAGTTTGCTTCTTAGTCCACAATACAGGTGGTTACACGCTTGAAAGGTCTTCCAAGCAAGACTTCCTTTCCCATATCTTCTCGATTTGGAAGTACATAAAACATTTTGGGCATGCTTTCAGTCTCAACAATCAAGAGAAGTCTGCATCATCCTAAGAGAGAATATTCTAGTCCTCCATATGGCTTGATAGCTGCATTAGTTGGGACAAGTTTAGGTTGTCTGATCTCAGATACCTCATAGGTCAAGATGTTGTAATACAAACCTTCATCTATGAGAGCATCAATGATGAGCTCTCACTTGACAGTTAGTTTGACCCTAAGATATGCAAGAGTGATTAGCTCTTCATCTTTTGGGTCAGTGTTTGTGGCTTGTACCTTTTGTATATTAGGCATGGTAGACCTAGTTAGGGTACTACATGAAACCTTGCTTGTTGGAAAGTCATGATACATGGGCGTAATGAAACACTCAATGCATTAAAGGTCAGCCCTTGGAAATTTATCTATCACCATCCGATCTGCTAGCTTTGGCCTAGGCTCTTGTGTTGTTAGCTTTGGCAACATGTGAATGGATATATATGGGAATATTCACTCATTTGTGTTGACTCATCAAGTTTTAGGACATTGAGACCTAAGGTCGAGTCCAATATGAGGTAGGTCAACACAGTGTGAGGCTCTTAATAGCCATATGAAATACTCTTCAACTCTCCTTGCAATGGTCTTGTGTGGTTCTTGGTGTGGTTGTTCTCTTTCAACTCTCTATGCTTGTTAGTTCTTCTTGGATTTTGTAACTTTGTTGCTTGGAGTTCTTATCCTTCAAATTTGTCTCTTGTTGATCAATTGGTCTTGTGATCTTGCACTAAGTGCAGGTGGTGAAATTATGGGCTCAGTGGTTGGCTTCTCCTCTCAATTGTTGGGGTCTTGGCACTTTCTTCGAATGGGGTTCAAAATGATTCAAAGGAGGCTTAGGACTTATGGTAGATTGGTTGACAATATTTTACTCATCGAGCCCTTGTAATGATTGGAAAGAAGCACATAATGATGGCACCTTGGTTGGACAACTTCCCCCCTAAATGACTTGCAGTGTGTCCTATATGTAGATGTGAAAGTGACTGTTGTGGTTGTGTAATATGATCCTAATTGACCTAAGGTAATGTCAGCCCAATGTGTGTTTCCAAGGTTGCCTAGGTGCTAAGGGCAATGTGTGCCAGGTCCTTGCAATATGATGAGGTGGGTACTTAGTTTAACAAGCTCATTGTCGAGTTATTAAGTCATTAAGATATTTACTTCAAATGCTTGACTTTAAAACCTACAAGTTATCAAGGCACTTTGCAACACTTTAATTCAAAAACTTGCAAGAGTGAGGTATGGAAAATCAGGCTTTTTTCCCTTCAAAATTCAAAGTGCACTTTTGTAAGCGATTCATAATTCAAAATGCACTTGTGCAAGCAATTCTACAAAGCCACACTTTCATGACAAAGAAGGAAAAATATCAAAACCAGCCTAATGTAAGAGGAAAAGACAAGATTCCTATAGGCAATTGTGCAAAGGTAGACAAAACAAGACGTCTAGATACGCCTAGATACAATGAGAAGGAATGGAGGTTGTGAGAGAGTAGACAAGTGTATGTATGGAATTGTGTGTATTTGGAGGAGCATTGTGCATGTGTGTGGAGGAGTGTGCAAGTAAACTCTGTGTGCGAGTGAACTCCTATGTGTGGGAGTGAACTAATGTGTGCGAGTGAACTATGTGTGTGAGTGATCTATGTGTGCAAGTGAACTAATGTGCACGAATGATCTATGTGTGAGAGTGATCTATGTGTGTGAGTGAACTATGTGTGCGAGTGATCTATGTGTGCAAGTGAACTTCTATGTGTGCGAGTGATCTATGTGTGTGAGTGAACTTATATGTGTAAGTGAACTATCTGTACAAGTGTGGTTTTAGGGTTTGATGTCTGGAAATGAGTGCTTGTGTGTGGGAGTGAGATGGATGGATGTGTGGAGTTAGGGTTTGGATGTGAAGGAAAAATAGGGGTGTGTGAGTTAGGTGGTGGGTGTGAGTGTCTGGGGTAGTGGGGATTGGGTGTGTTGAATGTGTGAATATGGTGTGCATGAGTGCTTGTGAATATGTGTTAGGTTTTTAAAAGATAATTTAAAATGTGTGTGTTTGTTGAGTTTAGGTTTTTGTGTTAGTGGTTTTATGCATTAATGCGTATGTGTGAGCGTGTTTCTATGTGTGTGTGTGTGTGTGTGCATGAAGAGTTGGGTGTTTTGTGTGGAAATAAATGGGTATAGGGGTTGTGTGTGGGTGTGTTAAGGTAAGTGACGTGTGAGAAGGGGGTGGGTAAAGAGGGTGATGGTTGTGTGTAGGGAAGATAGGGGTGTTTTGGGGGCTGGACGGAAAGTGCGTTAAAAGTGGGGTTTGTCAGGGGGTTGGGCATATAGAAAGTGGTATACAATAATGAGTGCAGGTGAGATAGAGGGTGTTTCTTGTGGGTGTTGTGTATGTAGGGGGGGTGTGTCTAGTGGTTGAAACACGACGCATGTGTGAGGTGAAGTGTGTTTATGTGGATGGGTAACAAGGCATTGTTGGGAGTATGTGGAGGAGACGCATTGGGTGGGTGAATAGTGGTCAATTGTGTGTATGATCTATGTATATGTGAAAGGAAGTGTGATTAAGTGTTAATGTGTGTGTATTGTGCGTGAATGTGCCTTAGTATGGATTAATGTGTATGAGAGAGAGAGAGAGAGAGAGAGAGAGAGAGAGAGAGAAACTCATGTGAGAAGCCAAGTGGAGAGGGAGAGAGAAGCGCCGCCGCAAGCTGCCGCCGCCACCAGCCTATGCCAATGTAGCCATCGCCAGGCTACTGCCAACCTCGTGCGCCAATGTAGTCGTCGGCAGGCTGCTGCTGCCACTATCTTGACTATGCCGACGCTAGGGTGAGTAGCCAGATGGAGAGGGAGAGAGAAATTCCCGTCGCCAGCCTCCTATGCTCTTGCGCCAACGTAGCCGTCGGTAGGCCGCCGCCCACCACCAGTCCTCTTGCACCGACGCAAAGAGAGAGAGAGAGAGAGAGAGAAATGCCAATGCATGTTTAAAAGTATATATATATATATATATAAAATCTCTGTGCCGACCCCCTCTTTTTTTAATTTTTAAAAAAATAAACTATTTAATTTTCTTCTTCTTGTCCTCTTTCACTTCTTCTTCTTCTTCATATCTTCTTCTTACTCTATCCCTTTGCCACTACTTTCTTCTCCTTAACATCTTCCTTCTTCCCCTTCACACTTTTTCTCCTCATTGACTTATCTTCTTCTTCCTCCTCTTTTCTTCTATCTCCTTATTCTTCTTCTTACCTTCCTTCTTCCTTCACTACCTCCTCTTGCCTCGGGTCTTGCCTACACCCTTTGTTCCTTCCCTCTTCTATGTTGCCTTCTTCGTTTGTCTCCTTTCTTTGCATATAGATGACACAAAAGCTTCAAGAGAGAACCCCAAGAGTGAGCTACGTGTTTGGTTAGTTGTTAATCATGAATACATATGTAACCGATCACAAGGGTAAGCAAAATAAACAATCATTCGCAATGTTGCCACATAGGTCGTCCAAGCAAGAAGGGTTTGAGTTTTTTGTTTTTTGTTTGAGATTTGAGTTTTAAGTTTTGTTGTGTTTTTGTTTTTTTTGTTTTTTTTTGTGCAGTTTGTATTTTGTGTTTCTTCCTACCCTAACAATGCCTATTTTCACAATCTCAATCCAACGAACAGGTTCCTTTTGATTCAGCCTTCCTAACCTAGCAGCATGGGTTTCGGAATGCTAGCCATAGCATGGACAATTTTGGAATCCCATCGATCCCATCCACACAAGCCTCCTATTTTTCCAAACAGTAGGAGTGTGAGAATCTCAGTGGTTGCACCATCCTACGTCCCGGCAACGAAACCAATATGTTGAGCCAAATGCACCAACAGTCCGGACTTTGGACAAACTTCTATTGTTTCACAAGTTGTAACTTGCTTCAATAGCAATATCTCACCTTGTCTCTTAACACTTCGCTCCAACTAACGAAGCATCCTCCTCTCCATCCTAAGAAATCAAGAACACAAGACTAGCTTTGAGTTGTAGCAAACTCACCTAACTTACCTTTCGAAGGCTCAAAGATGGTTCCACGACCACGATCAACACGATCCAATGTCGTCGCTATTTTGCATCCACTACCGAGCACACCAATGAGTCGAAGAGGTAGTAGAGACGATGAGAAAAGAAAGATAATGGAAACTAGCTTCATGTTCCCTCGGTCCCTCACTCAACACACCTCTCAGCACTCCCTCTCAGTCACTCTCAACACAATGGAAGCAAGATGATAGAATGGAAAGATAGAATAGAAAGCTTGAGTAGTCACATTGATAGAGCTTCCCCAGCATGGATGTGCCAAAAGGGTGAATACAACTGAGACCTCCCAACCTTATATAGACTAAGAACTAGGGTTAGGGTTAGGGTTTGCATTTTGCATTTAGGGTTTGCACCCCTTTTGCATTTTGTATTTAGGGTTTTCACAACTATGAATTAGGTTTTGCACTCTCTCTTGGGCATCCTACCCACATCCTACCCACTTAGTGGGCTTTAGGCCAGTCAATCCTTGAAGCATGCTTCAACCTTACCATAAATAGACCAAGTCTATGCTAATCTTATCACAAATCTATGTGTGCAACCCACGCAACATTTGTGAGTGTGACAAATACAACTACGGGAGATAAATGCAATGTGCACACCAACTCTCACAAAGTAATACAACCATGATAATGTGGTGATGTCCATAATCCAAAATAGTAGTTGACACTTGGACTTTCTATAGCCTTCTCCAAATATTGTTAACATCAACTCTTAGTCTCTTTTCTCTAGGTGTCTCAAATTAGTCTCTTTTTCTTATCTTTTCAATTCTTGACTTTTTCTGAAGAGTTATCCTTAGATCCTCCTCAAATATATCAAGTTCCTTGACTTTTAGTTTTGTGGTTACCTCTCCTTGAAGTTTATCCACAAAGTTTTTTACTTTCAATATAGTTGATACTCTCTCTCCATCTCTCAATGCACGTTTACAAGGATCCAAAGTCTCCCAAATTCAAAGAACTTGTGGTGTTTTAGTCTCTAGGATTTGATTAACAAAGAATTATTTAGTTGCTTCATATTCTAGTTGAACAAGAGGGCTTCTTTGATTTAGTTGTCTTTCCTAGGTCTTTATCTGGCTTCTATCCTCATCTAGGAGTTGACATTTCAAGATTTGAAGTTTGAACGTAGGTTCCATAATTATTAGATCATACAATCTATTTCAACATCTCAAGAAACATTGAAGGATTCGCTCACTTCTTTTAATGAAACTGGGGAATAGTGTTTCTTGTTTGACACTATAATCATCGTCAAACTCTTTACTGGGGCCAGGAGGAAGGATGACACACACTCAGTTGTTGCTAAGGAAATCCTTACTAGCATGCACTTCAAGGATACTAAGGAGTGCTAGTATGGTTTGGTGATTTAGTGATTAGCTCAACTATCTTGAGCTTGATATCAATTTCCTTGAGAGAAGTCTCACAATGAATTTAAAGGATCCAAGAGAAAGGACAAGCGTAGACTTAATACTAAGTTCCTTAGTTAGTCCTATCTTGCTCCTCTGATTGTCTTTCAGTGGTAGAGCTCTAATGATACTCCTTTTCTCTTATTAAGTTTCTTGATGGAAAGAGTATCTCTTGAAAAAAAGGCCATTCAAAACCTCAAGAGTGAAATCTTAGGCCTGTCTCTAGTATTTGTTAATAAATCTCTCCCTCTCTCTTTAGTGATGGTTTAGAGATTCCATGGTCATGGTTTTTGTACTAATGAAGGGAATGGATTGGAAACTCTAGGAGTCAACACAAGAACCACTACTCTAGGTTCTACCTAGAGTAGGCATATCACATTATTCACTTCTCTACCTTTTTCCAACCAAATCACAATTAACAAAACCCCAAAAGACTCCCCATTTTTCCTCTCAAATGATGTGTCCAATCCCCTCTATGCACAATAAGTATAATCCAATTTCTCTTTTTGGCTTGCTAATTTAAACTGAATGAGCTTAGGCTCTTGAAGACACTTTGCACCTCTCTCCAAAGTGTCAAGCTCATGGAGCTAATGAGGATACGCTTCCATATGTGAATTCTATTATAATTCACAAAGTTTACCACATGCGACTTGGAAAAACTATAAGCACCTTACTAAAATTCCAAAATGAAACAACCACATGCCACAAGGATGAGTTCTTTTGCTTGAAAATATACCTTCCAATAACTCTACGTAGGTTTTCTCTCTCTCTCATCCCATTCTCTATTAAGAAAGTAATCATGGTGATCACAAACAATGGCAATAGATAAGGTATCATCAAGAGCCTACAATAGAGTCAATTCCTAGCCACTCAAAAAGCGTAAAAAATTAAATGTGTCTAGAGAATCAATTGTGCCATCACATCAAAGTAGATCATCTTGTATATTGGTGAATTTACAAAGTGCAGTGAGCATATTCATATCGCACAATTGTAATTAAAGAGACCCAACTGTCCTAACTAAGGGAGAGAAGAGAGAGAAGGACTGCAAGAGAAGAGGGAGAGGAGAGAGAAAGACAGGAGGAAGCGAGAGAAAGAGGGGAAAGGGAAGAAGAAGAAGAGGAGGAAGAAGAAACCATGGAAGCTTGAGAAGGTGAAAAGAAAGTTTCTTGATAATTTCTATGATGCCTCAAAATACCCTCTTACACCTTATATAGCGTCAGTGTGACTGGTATGTTCCCATGCCATGTTCCCATGATCCCCGCTCATTACAAACCATCCCATGTCATAAAGTTTTTGTCCTAAAAGACAAGGGATGTGGTCTTGTCCTATAAGGGTGTGATGTAGGAAATCAGCCATAACTTTGTGTGAGAAACTCCGAATGGGACAATTGAGGTGTCATTACGGAGCCCATGAGATGTACTTTCAGCCCATGTGGGTGGGGCGGGGCTGCAATTAGGTCAGGACCAAAACTATTGCAAAATAGAGGGCTGTCTAGGAGTTACTAGTGTGCTGTCCCAGATGGTATGGTTGGAGAAAAACATCCATAACTTCCTCTAGGAAACTCCGATCGGGGGAAGTGAGGTGTTGGCGTGGAGCCCTCGAGGTTTACTTTCAGTCCATTTATTGGGAATGGGGCTAAAAATGGACCAGGACCAAAACTTGTACAAAACAAGTGGCTGTCCAAATGCAGACTGCAGCCCAAAACAGGTGTCATGGTTAAGTTCCAGCCGACACGGCCTCCTTGAGGTGTGGAAATTCATCCAAGATAGATGCTGGGCACCAAGAAGCTTCCTCTATTGGTAGGCCTCTGCATTTGATCAGGTATTCATGTATGGAATGGGTGCGGAGTTGCTTTTCACATTGCCCAATGTCCACTTTAGGAATATATTGGATAAGGCCTCCTCATCTATGGGGGGGTAGCTCCTCTACATGATCTTTGGGAGTGCCAATGAAAGGTTTCAATTGGCTCACATGGAAGACATTATGGATCTTAGTAGTGGGAGGGAGTTGGAGACGATAAGTCAAGTCCCTGACCTTCTTAATGATTGTGTAGGGCCCATAGCAACGGTGTGCCAACTTGTTGCAAGAACCGTCCTTTAGTGTAACATAACGGGACTTGGGGACATTGAGGAGTACCAATTCACCCTCTTGAAAGTCAAGGGGTCTTCTTTTTGCATCGTCATGGAGCTTCATGTGCTCTTGAGCCCTTTTGTTTACCTTGCATTCTTGAAGTAAAGCTTGCATGCAGTCCAACTCTTCTTTTCCAAGGGGGTTGAACTTTTCATTGAAGATCACGGTAGGAAGGGGCACTTGATAACCATACAATGCTTTGAAGGAAGAGACTCCAATGCTCGAATGAGTGGAGTTGTTGTAAGAAAATTTAGCCAAGTGCAGCTATACATCCCAAGAATTTTACACATCATGACAAAAATGTCGCAAATAAGTTTCAAGCCACTTATTGACTCGCTCGGTCTGCCTATCTGTTTGGGGATGATAGGGTGTAGACGGAGCCAAACTAGTCCCCATGGAGCTGAAAATTGTCTGCCAAAAGTGACTCATAAATTTGGTATCCCGGTCATCTACTATGACGTGGGGTAAGCCATGCAACTTAAAAACATGCTCCATAAACTGAGTGGCAACTTGAGATGCTGTAAACTGAGATTTTGTAGGGATGAAATGGGCTACTTTAGTGAGTTGGTCAACTACCATATAGATGATATCCCAACCCTTCTTGGTTGTAGGTAAATTCGTGATGAAATCCATGGTAATGTGGATCCATTTTCCTTCGGGGATAGGTAAGGGCTGCAACAATCCACCCGGTTTAAGAGTGCTATCTTTATTTTGCTGACAAGTCACACATCTAGACACAGAGTCTTTAACATCCGCCATAGGCCTTTCCAATGGAAGCTTTTTGAAACTTGATCATATGTTTTGAAGACCCCTAAGTGGCCAGCAATCTGTGAAGAATGCATCTCTTCAAGGATCCTTTGGGTGAAAGGAGAGGCATGGGGAATCACAATACGGCCATGGATCCAAATGAGGCCATTGTGGAGCTGATATTGAGAGTTGTTATCCAAGACACATTGTTGTAATTTTTGGAAAAGAGGGCTGAATTCAGCATCAAGCAAGTATGCCTCTTGGAGCTCTTCAATCCAATCATGGTGGAGTTCAGTGATGGATGAAACCTTGTATGCCCACATGCGAGAGAGTGCATCAGCCACTACATTGTCCTTGCCACGAGTGTGGGTAATCTCAAAGTCATAGTTTTGTAGGGTAGTCACCCATCTACATTGTTTGGGAGTGAGGTTGGGCTGAGTCAAGAAGTATTTGAGCACACGGTGGTCATTTTTCACCTTAAATCTACTGCCATACAAGTAATGATGCCACTTTTTGATAGCATGAATGACTGCCAACATCTCCTGATCATAGACATGCAACTCTCTCTCTTTATTGTCCAATTTTCGGCTCTTAAATGCTATTACCCTGTGTTCTTGCAGCAAGACTGCACTAATACCCCATCCACTAGCATCACACTGGATGGTAAAATCCTTTGAAAAGTTGGGGCATACGAGGATGGGGACTGAAGTGAGCAAGTCTTTCAGTTGTTGAAAATTGCGGTCAGCCAAATCATCCCATAGGAAAGCCTCATTTTTTAGCGTGTCTGTTAACGGGGCTACAATTGTGGCATAATGGCGAATAAATCTCCGATAAAAAGAGGAGAGGCCAAGAAAACCACGCAAGGAGGTAGTGGTAGTGGGGGTGGGCCACTCCCGGATGCATTGCACTTTCTTAGGATCAGCTTGGATGCCTTTTTCACTAACAATGTGTCCCAAGTACTCAGCCTCTGTTTGCATGTAGACACACGTGCTTTCTTTGGCAAATAACTCGTGCTCTCTTAGTACATCAAAATTTTGTCTGACATGCTTCAAATGCTCATGTAGTGACTTGTTGTAAATGAGTATATCATCAAAGAATACCAACAAAAACTGGAAAAGCCATGGTTGCAATATTTTGTTCATTAACTCTGAAACATGGCCGGTGCATTAGTGAGCCCAAATGGCATGACAAGGAAATGGTACAAACCACGGTCAGTCCGAAAAGCTGTTTTGACTTCATCACCCACCCTTATTCTGATTTGGTGGTAATCGGATCGCAAATCAATATTGGTGAAGTAGCGTGCTCCCTTGAGTTCATCAAGCAAGTCATCAATTCGAGGGATGGGGTATCTATTTTTTACGATGATCTTATTGAGATCACGGTAGTCAATGCACAACCAGAAGGACCCGTCCTTTTTCTTAACCAATAGAACCGGGGAGGCATAAGGGGAAGAGCTAGGCTCTATAAATCCCATTTCAGTGAGCTCCTTGACTTGCTTAGCTACTTCCTCTCTCTCACATGTAGAGAGTCGATATGGGGGTTTATTGATGGGCTTGGCATGGGGCTCCAAGTCAATCGGGTGATCCACTAATCTCTAAGGAGGGAGGGTGGTGGGGGGCTAAAACAGGTCCTCATATTCAGCCAAAAGTGCTTTTAGTGCTGCATTTTGCTTCCCCAAGGTGTGTTGGTCATCATTATCCTTATGCAAATGCAAGACAAAGATCTGGGAGCGTTTCTTGAATTCCTTTTTGAGTTGTCTTGCTGTTATAAGTTGAAAAACTTGATTTCCTCTAAATGTACAAGCTGCCCATGCATTACAAACTCCATATACAGCTGAGAGAAGTCCATAGAGATTTTTCCCAACTGCTGAAGCCAATCACATCCCAAAATAACATCCACGGGGCCCATATCAAGGGTAATTAAGTCCACCTTTGCTGTATAATTTTCGGCCAGCATAAGAGACACGTGTGTGCATACATGGGAGCTCACTTCCTCATTTCCATTGGCCACTTAAACCCTAAGAGGTTGCGGTAATTCAGTAGGAACACATGTCAAACGGGCAAGAGTGATTTATTCACAAAACTGTGCATGCTACCACTATCTATGAGGATGCATACACTCTTGCCATCAATGTTACCATGTACTCGTAGGGTGTTCGGGCTCCTAGAGCCGGTCCATGCATCCATGGAGATCGAGCAAGCTAATATAGTGGTGAATGAGGGGTGCCAAGGGTCATTCCCAAGCATGTCATCTATGGGGCAGCCACCACCGGGGTCAAAAGGGAACCCATCCGGTGAGTCATAAAACTGATCGATATTAAAATCCTCTTCATATTCAGCATTTTCAGCAAGTGTCATCATCGGAGAGTTGTCATGCAAGTCCTCTTCCAACTTGTCACTATCTTCTAGCACATACATGCTATTGAACTTGACAATGGCGTTCTTAAAGGGGCATTTGGATGCATGATCAGTCATGTACTTATCCCTGCATTTAAAGCACAGGCCTTTAGCCTTTTGATCCTTGACAACTTTGGGAGGAATGAAATTTTGACCATTAGGACTGAAGCCATTCCGTGTATTATTTTTAGCATACTTTGGGTCACTTTTGGAGGGGGTGCTGTCCCAAAACTGCCATATTTCCTTTCAGCATTAAAAGTGGGGTAAGTGGGGATTTTGGAGCTGCCATTCCTTGCATTGTTACTGCGATAATTACTAGCATATGGGGATTGCCTGATAAGGTATCTTTGCTGCCCTGCAATGGGCTGCATGTCCTCATTGCGATGGTATTTCCAACCATAGCGTTCAGCCAATTCTATGGCTGCAAACAGGGTGGCTGGCTTTTGAGCCATTACATCAGCTGAGAGATTCGCATCTAGCCCATAAATGTATTTATGCAATTTGGCCTCATCATTAACTACCTCAACATGCATGGATAGGTTCATAAACTAGTTGGTATACTCCCTCACGGTGAGATTTCGTTGATCAAACTGATACCATTGCCTAGCCAAGCGTTCTTTTTCTACCCCGGAGACAAAAACTTGGATCATATGCATCTTGAACTCTTCCCAATCACGAAATTGTTGCTTTTCTCTTTGAACGAATCTCCACTATGTGTGGGCAAAACCTTCTAAATGAAGGGAGGCCAAAATAATCTTCGCCTCATCGGTACGGGGATAGATGAGAAATTAGGCTTCCAATTTAGAGGTCCATTCTTCTAATTCAGCTGGGGATGAGGACTACCCATTAAATTTAGTAAACACAATCTCATTTGGGCCTTAATGTCCATGAATGCCATGTGCTACATGCTGCCCATACATGCCTTGTTGTCCAATCCCTGGCTGTCCAAAATTTCCATGGGGGCCATGCTGTCCATGCATTACATGAGGACCAAATTGCACATTAGGACCTTGCTGTCCAAAATGGCCATGCTGCCCAAAACTGTCATGTGCATGCTGGCCATTGTCATGTGCATGCTGCCCATTGCCATGTGCATGCTGCCCATTGCCATATGCATGTTGCCCATTTCCATGTGCATGCTACCCATATACTCCTTGCATTCCATGCTGCCCAAGATTTGCATTGGAGCCATTCCCCTGAGTGTGCAAATAGCTTCCGTTACGGGGGAGTTGTGGTGCCAAGGATGGGCTTGAAGGATTCGTAACGGGAGAGGGAAGGAGGGGTTTAACATGTCGGGTGGAAGGCTCACCCATTTCATAAGTGCTATGGAGAATGCTATGGGTACCACCAAGACCTTGTGGGCTACGCCTAGTCTCCAAGGAAGAAGGGCGGTTAGCCTGACGCAGAGGGACATACTCCTTGGGTCGATCCGAAGGGGGGCAATGGCGGGGATGAGGGCGCCCATGCGCTCTATGAGTAAGTCCATCTTGGCCATCATCTCAGAATGACGGTGATCTTGGTAGGTTACCATCTCCCTATGGTGTTGTTCCATCTCTCAATGTCATTCAGCATGACGGGTCTCATGTTGGCATAGGGTTTGGTTGAGCATAGATAAGCAGTCCATATCGGGGGCACCCTCTTCAAATATGTCTTCACGATCCTCCTTGGCTGAGCTGGATCATTCATTGAAGCACGGGAGTCCCTTATTTCACGCTGGAAGTCCTCCTAGGCCTTTGCTTTACCCTTGTGGCCTACCATCCCAAGTGTAGTCCACCAGACCCCTTGTTACAGAAATGACAATATCTTGAGCTAGGAAGCTCTGATTGCCCAAATTTTTGATTCAAATGAAAGCCCTTGATCCCCTCTACAAGGCTATGTAAAAATATATTTGACAATAAATGTTCAGGGCTTTGCTGTAATCACTTTTTGTGGGCTGACTGTGTAGGACTGCTGCTTGTCCCACAATACCTCTGAGCACAAAATTGAGCTTATCTCCCAAACCATAGGGCGGAATGGGGAGATTTTTGGTTCAGATCGAAGGGGGGAATGCCCTCTTGGAATCGAGCTATGGGGTCCGTACTCGATCACACAAGAAGGCTTTGCTGTAATAGACTTTTGTGGGCTGATTGTGTAGGACTGCTGTCCCACAGTACCTTTGAGCACAAAATTGAGCGTATCTCCCAAACCGTAGGGAGAAATGGGGAGGTTTTTAGTTCAGATCTAAGGGAGGGATGCCCTCTTTGAATCAAGCTATAGAGTTTGTGCTCAGTCACACAAAAAGGCTTTGCTATAATCAACTTTTGCGGGCTGACTATGTAAGATTGACTGTCTACAATACCCTGCAAAGACTCCCTCAAGGAGCATACCTTATCCCAATGGTGAGGAGCTTATTCCAGACATCCAGGGCCTCAACGATGTTTCTCAATGCTATATAGAGCCATACATCCTTTGCATCTGTAGTTCTATTATTGAGACCATTTCCATGATTGCATACCCTGCCCTTCTTGCATGCATCCACCATACATTTCCAAGTGATACATGACATTACCAATGCATGTAGAGGGCTGTAGACTCAAATGATCAGGGCTTGAGCTATTCCATCAAATTTACCTACACTTGCAATATTCTTTGGGCTCCAGATCACTGGGAGGTGGGAAAAGTTCCCCCTGGGCTGGGTTGTGCATCCCTTCAGGGTCTTTGATGGTAAGGGGGAGTCACCCCTCTTTTGTCTCACCACCTCGCCTGGCATCGGGATTTTCCTCACCCATAATATACATGGCAGGCATTTATTATTAAGCAACCAGCATGATATGCATTTACAAATTCAGGATTGGGCTTTTCATGATATGCATGATCAATAAGGAAATGGGATGGGGAAGGGGTTACCTCTGCAATTCAGTGACTCACTGATTGCATGACTTACCCTTCTTACAAAATTTTTTATCAATAGAAATCAAACAAGATCACGGTTAAGGATTAGAGTAAAATCTTGATCAATGGGAAAGATAAAGTTTATCCAGCTATGCATGCATTCCTAGGGTATGGGCTGAGGGTGGGAATCCCATTGGCAATCTCAATCCAAGCATTTCTTCCATCTCTCTCATCAAGTGGCTGAGCTCAAAAATTGGATGTAAAAGAGAGAGGAAGAACTGATTGACATACCTTGTTCAAGCTTGGGGAAGAGTTATTGGTTCCCTCCTTCAAGAGCTCTGTGGTTGCCCCTCTTCTTGCTGCACCTAGTTGTATGGGGGTCTTCAATGTCGTATATCTTCACTTGTTGAAGCTTGTGGCTGCTCCCAAGGCTCCCGAGAAGAGTAAATTAAAGGGGATTTAGAGTGTTATGAGCTGGGCTGAAGGTTTAATGGCTGCCATTGCTACTGCCCACAGTAGGGTTTGAGGTGCTACCAAGAACTGATGGGGGGGGTAATACCTGTGCTTAAGCTTGCCCAAGTGCCAAAGCTGATGATGAAGCAAGGGAGGGCTGAGAGTGATCTGGAGCAGAGGGAGTAGGCCAGGGAGACCAACGCAAAATGCACTGTGATTTTTGGGCTACTCCCTGGAGGCTCCAAACAAGGTAGGCTAGGCTCTATGCTGCTCTAGATATTGCCCAAGATGAAGGGGAAGCACTGGGACCAACCATTCCTACTGAGGAAGAGGAGGGAGCAAGATCTCTGAGGTTCTTGGGCTGAAGGTTCCATGGCAGCTTGGAGGAAGGAGGAGAGAGAAGGTCCTCTTGAAAAGTAACTATGCTTTTGGTCTTCTCTAACTATGCTACACTCCTTTCTGCCCAAAACCCTCAAGAAACTTACATAAAAATTAGTGACGACTTGTCAAATTTGTTTGCCCGCCTCCAGATGTGTCCATGGTTCTTGGGAAAGCTCCAAGAAAGGCTGCCATAGTCTTCAAGAGGGTTGACAGCCTGCCTGAGTACTCCTGTGTACCTGTGAGAGAGATGTAACTAGGGTTTTCTAACTGTGGGAGAACTGTGAGAGCCCTAAATTTATGGGAAAAGAGAAGGATCAAGGACAAAGCTCTGATACCACTTGTAATGAAAGAGACCTAACTGTCCTAACTAAGGGAGAGAAGAGAGAGAAGGACTGTAGGAGAAGAGGAAGAGGAGAGAGAAAGACAAGAGGAAGAGGAGAGAGAAAGACAAGAGGAAGAGAGAGAAGAGGGAAAAGGGAAGAAGAAGAAGAAGAGGAAGAAGAAGCCATGGAAGCTTGAGAAGGTGAAAAGAGAGTTTCTTGATAATTTCTGTGATGCCTCAAAATACCCTCTTACACCTTATATACCGTTAGTGTGATTGGTATGTTCCCATGCCATGTTCCCGTGATCCCCGCTCATTACAACAACCCATTAAATGATTACATTTGTAACAATGATAATAGAATGTCTAAAGCTCTTTCTCTCAATTCCACCTAAATTCCAAACTCAAAGAACTACCTTTCTTCTCCTTTCATTCTCAAACCCTAAAGCTCAATGTTCCCAATGCTTTGAAGACTCATCTCAATCTCAACAAAGCACTAGGCCTACCATCATTTCCTTTAAAACATTCAAAAGCACTAAGCACATGAGGTATTATAGAAACATAAAAACCCATACAAGTCCTTTCTATTTTGTCAATGCAACTAGGAAAAAACAATTTGTGGTATTGAATTCCATGAAGTTTTTTCAATTGAACATGTCAAAGGAGCCTCATGAACAAGGTTACCAGGAAACATCTACCTTTTTTAATAGAAAAGTGAAAGGACGTGTTTAGATTTCACGATATCAAGATAAGCCACATCTTATAGCATACTAATAATATCCTTAAGTCTACCACTTTGCTCTAGAAGCTGCTTATTGTTAGAAGTCAATCCTTCACAATTTGTCTGCCTTGGTCCCACAACCACTTTTAGGCAAATCACACTACTATTTCCAACTGATTCTGCATCATTTTGGGTGCTTCTTCATGCCTTTGGGGGTTTGCCTAAGGTTTGGGAGGTTGGTTGACCTGCTCTCTTACTCATTCCACATTAGCATCACCCTTCAAATTTTTGCTCCCCCTGTAGACTTATAGTCTACTCACATAAATAATGTTGCCACTTCCATCGTGCACTTAAAACTTTGAAACAAGCTAATACCAAATGAAGATCGTCCTATGATTGGAATAGTAGTGCCGTCTAGAGCTTTGAATAGATAGGCCTACAAATAGTATGGTTCATGTTGCCATCTAGGTTATTGCATTTAACTTCAACTGACAGCCTTATGAAGTTCAATTCTTAGACTTAAAACGTCTTCTAGTCCATACTGTTGATGCTGAAATAGTACAAGTGATCATTAGAGTTTTTGAATACTTAGGCCATGGGTCAACTAGCTAATCATGGAACACAATTTTGCCAATGGCATCACATGATTTGATATTGATAAAAGTAATAATTTTTAGAAATTAATAATTAAAAATCAAAGATCTATTCATATCTTTATTTTATCATAATAGACAAAGAGTTACATGTAATCCAATGGTTCTTGGTAGTTTTTATTGTTTTTTAAAAACCTTATTGAGTGAAAATCCTAATATACCACAAGATTTCAACCATGCATATACTCTATTCAATCATATAACTACTCTTGGATTGGTTGTCTCCTGCATGATTTCAAAACCATGAATCTACTCTAATCAATCCTATAACTATTCAATCTGCTCTCTCCACTATACATTTTGTAAGTGTTTGCCATAATGCAAATCCCACTAAGACTCTCTATCTTGATAATGCATGAGCCACTTTGCTCACCAAATGTGATCACCAAAGGTGAGGATGTTTAATGATAAAGAATTCACCATGTCCCTATAATGGAACAAAAAATGTAGATTGAAGGCATGTTTTTTTGGACTTATATCGATCTACACATATAAGATCATGCTCTCTCAGTATATTGATGCCTTATGGTCTCTCCCTTTGCAAACTACCCTCACCAAAACATTTTTCAAACCTAGCATAACATATTTTTACTCTGAAATTGATCTCGACTATCCAAATGGTCACACTCTCTCCAAGTAGGCTATTTTCTAGTTGATTACTCATAAAAGAACTCCAAAATAGAGTTGGATGGTGGAGGGAAGATAGGTACAATTAAATTGCACCCATGAGAATAATCTTTCCATTTAAATTTTCACCTTAAAAATGAGATGGAGGTTTTACACATAGGTAGAGTCATTTTCTCTTGCTAATTTGCATTGGGCACACTGTAATTAATACAACCATGGGGTCATTAACCTTTTCGACAAGTCTAATCAATTTGATTTCATCGACTAAAATACATGAGGCACTTTTGCAAGCACATAATTTTAACTTAAATTATAACTCACATAGGAGTGAGTTGGGTACTCCATAATGATACTACAATGAACATACAAGATATAGGCCTTATACTAACGTTAAAAGCGACGAAAATGTAAATAAATAAAAATTTTCCCATCGTCGCAAAAAGCGTTGTTATTAGCGACGCCATAGAACAGTCGGTATTAGCGTTGCTATTTGTGTCAGTATCAACATCGCATTTGTGACATTGATACCAACGCAAATAATGACGCTGATAACGACACTTTGTGACACTAATAACGATACCAATAATGACGCGTTCAGGTCAATTTGTGATGCTAATAGCGACGGTAATAGGAAAAAAAAAATTTGTGGTAGGGCAACAAGCTACCTTGCCACATATAGCACTATGTGCTTTATTTGGGCCATACAAAATAGTTTCTGCACTGTGTACAATGCTCGTGTAAATAAAGACAAAGTGTACTTAAATCATAACATTGATACATGAAATAAATACATGATTTCATAATGAAGGCAACTGGTACAATCATGGCAAGATATCACTACTACATAGAAAATGTCTACATAGATCATGTGACCAAAAAAGAAGGGTGTGTGAGCTCCAGGGATCCAAGGGCAAGCTATAAATCCTCGCCATCCGAAAGCTTGTCCCACCGCAAAGGAGCATCGAACAGACTCTGCAAAAAAAAAAACAACTACACATCAATCCACCATACAATAATGCATTCTAATTAAACATGGTAACTAAGGACAAGAAAGATGAGTGACTTACAGGGCCGTTGCGTCCATACAATCGGTCGATCAATGCAGTGAGACCGTGCCTCTTTGCATATCAAGTCTCAAGGCCGGTCGGATCGCGATTTGTAATGGAGTACTGCAAATGAAACAAAATACTAATTATTAGAAACACGATTGTCACTACAAAGGATATTGCAAAAAAATAAGCAAGCAAAACAAAAGAAAAACTTACAAAGTCCTCCAGATATGTCGTGTGACTGCCACTCCCAAGATGATGGATCACTCTGGCCTCTAGTCGTGCCCTTGCCACCTCGCGCTGCATGCTGACTCCAACATCCTGGAGAATCTGTAGCATCCTTTCTTAGTCGGCGCCAGTCGTGCGCGTCTAGCCACTCGAACTTTGTAGCCCCACTCTTAAGTGCCTTGCATGCATTCGATCGTCTGTGTGACATATATGCACACATGCACTCTATCATCGAGTCTGTAGAAAACCTATCTGCTGTGGCTGGTACTGGAAACTCCTCATGCAAGGATGCTACTATATAGTCCTTGCTCCCCTTCGGTACATTTTTCCAATGATCCAAGACGTGCCAAAAACTTGTTGGTACAACTCTCTCATGCGAGCCATCACCCTCCTCCCCTCATTATTCACGATGATGGCTCCTTATCTATCATCTACAAGGTAGGCATACCCCTCTGGGGTAAGCCTAAGATGGGTCCTCTTCCACTTGTGGCCATGCTCTTGGGCATATCCAGGAGACCCCTGTACATCTAGTGTACCGATTGGGGTAGTATCTATCGGAGTAGCACCCATAGGGGTGCCACCTACGGACGATTGGAGTAACTGGAGTAGACGTCCCCACAGGTGTGACAAATCCCAGAGGTGACGCAACTCCAGCAGAACGATGAGACGGAGACACCGCGTCTGTGCCTCCACAGCAACCACCTGAGCCACGCTCTCTAGAACAGCCACAAGAGCGAGGAGTAGCACCTGTATCACGAGCCGACCGTGGGCTCACTACATCCGTATTTTTGCAGCATCTCCCTAACCTTGAAGCACTCCCTCCGTCTGGCCCAAGTTTGGAGCGTCGACCTGATCTGCTCGAAGGTGAAGCATCTGATCGCACCGAAGTAGATCTAATAGAGCAGCCTAACGATGTTCAAGACTACCATGTCTCTAAATCTTGCCATCTGATCTGGAGACATGTGCATGAAGATATCCTGCAACTCGTCATTGCTCACCCCTGACTCATTCTGATGATCTAAGTATCCACAAAGGTCACTTGCAGCACAGACAAAAAATGATGTTAGCATAATCAATAAGTCATACAAAGCATGGTAATATAAATCTTAAAAAAATAATCTTACTTAAAATGCATATCTTATGTATCCTTATAAGTGATTAGTCAACGAATTGAGTAAGTGGATGCTCCAAGTATGAAGTATCCTATGGTCACATGTCAATCTCCTGACACAAATCAGCATAAACTAGAAGGTCGATAGGCATGTCACCACAAAAGGATGAGTCCACCTCGTTCTCAAAGAATTCTTGGACTCCTGTATTTCCATCATTATTACCTAATGATGGCTCCTCTACATGCTCCAAGATTTCGGTGGCCTCCACCCCTTGCAATATCGACCCCTCTATTTGCATATTGTCCTCATGTATGCTCGGAATATCGCTTTGATCATATACTCTCGTACCTCGGGGAGCTGAAGGTATAACATACCACCATCGAGGTTGTCGAGGGTTTGGATAGAAGATTACCTATTCACAAACACGTACAAGAGAGATTTAACTATTGTGACATGTACCATGTCGTAATACAATTAACAAACAAATGAGTTCATGCACCTGTTCACAATGGGCCAGCAACATAAAGGTGTCGCGTAAATCCATCCATTTTTTTCGGAATCTATTTCGAGAAATCCAGATGGACCTCATCGAACTGTTGCTCTAGCTCCTTCAAGTACCACTTTGAACCACTACACATCGAATAGTATCATAGAGAAGCTATGGTAATCCACCGTAATAATACTTTACAAGTTTCCAAAATACTCCATCTCATCTATAATTGTGTTTGGATCTGTTGCTCATCGTCAGCTCTTTTACTCAAACCTTGCCATGATACCACAGTTTGTTGTGGAGCGCATTTTGTCAATACACTCCACGCAAAAATGCCGTCCGCGCGACCACGCTGCACTATATATTTTGTACTGTACATTGAAACACTCAATTAGTTGTCACATATAAAATATAAATACGACAAATCCTAAACACGTCATCACCTTTGGACTACATCCCCTTAAGAATTTCCACTACTGGGTTGAGACCTCCACCCCTTCGCGAGACGCTGTGGTCAAATCTCCATGCAACCATCACGTTGACATAAACCGCGGTATCTCCTCCATGCCCTTGCAATATCGAATCGGTCGATGGCGCATACTACGTCGAAATTCAGATGGCGCTTCCTCTCGATCTTGCCTAGCTTGTTGGTACCTGGCGAGCCACGTCTCCATAGAGGCATTGTGCAACATACAAAAGCGATTCACTTTCTCCTCTATTGTAGCATCTATTCTTTTTTCTACCCCATTTCCAACCACCACATCTCCGGTCAGTCTATCATCGTCCTTCAGCGACCATAGCATACTGTTGTCTAGATCCACCGTTGCTAGCTATTATGAAATATATAGTAGTGCCTCAGACACCAACCAACCTTCAGCCATGCTACCTTCTCGCTGAGCTCGTTGTTGCACAAAGCCTTTCAGGATTTTCATGAAGCACTCCAAGAAGAACATCCATCACGTATGGACAGGTCCAGCAATCTCCACTTCGTCTACAAGATGTACAAGAAGGTGGATTTGTATCGTGAGCATGCTGATAGGCAGGTAGTTCCCAAAGAGACAGACAATCGCCATTGCTCCCCACCTCACAGGTTCAATAGAGGACATCTTAATCTCCTTCTGCGAGATCCATTGCACTAAAGTCGACAACCTGTAAATGACCCCACATATTTCTGGAGTAAGGCATTGAGGGCTGAAATGATGAACGGGTTGCATCTTACCCATCCAACCTCCAATCCTCACTAAGAGAACTAAAGAGGGGCACCACCTAGCCAAAGGGAGGATGGGCTAGGACATCCCTTTTCTCAAAGAGAATCAAGAGAACCAAGATACAAATTTACAAGAGAGAATATATGTACATGACACCATATTGGAATATAAGAGAGAGAGATGAGAGAAGAGGGAGACAAGAGGAGAAGAGGTAGAAGAAGCTTGCCATTATGCTACATGGAATGAGAAGATGAGAAGAGAGGGAGATAATAGGAGAAGAGGTAGAGGAAGCTTGCCATTATACTACATAATAAAAGAACTTGCTCATAGCTTACCTCAAAGAGATGAGGATATTCTAGAATGCTCTCATGGACTTGTCATTGTCATTCCTCCCCCTTCTTCATTCTCCATGGGCTCTTTATATAGCCTCCATGAGGGATTAGATTAAGCTAATCTTCTTGATTAACATAATCCTAGATGATGTATGGCAAATCCCCACCTTGGTCATCATGCAAGAAGCCAAGGGTGGTGGTAGACAAAATAGAGAAATGGAGCTAGATTACAAGAGGTGGGTGCCCAAAGCACATTATTATAATATATTTACAAGAAGGATAGAGTGGAAAGTTGGTGTAGTGAAAGAGAGAAGAAAATTGCATGTAGCCAGCAAATCTGCGCCTTCGTAACTTCAAATCCGTGAGGAATTTGAAAAAAGTTTCTTCTACAACTTTGTAGACCAAGTCAAAACCGATCAGACATCGTGAGAATTTTCTTGAAATTCGCTTTTTCTTGGGAGTTATTGAGATTATAAAAAACGGCTTCTAAAAGCTGCTTTGACTTTAGTCCCCCAATGTATATAAATACATATAAGCATGTGACAAAAGGGGTCCATGCTTGTAAGCTTTTGTGCAAGATCCAAATGACACCATGATGTGGATATTGACTTGTGTGCTAGGGTGAGGTGTCCTCTAATGATGGTGATAGATTCCAAATCTTAGTGATGCAGACGGGGCCCATGTGTAGTTGGAGGCTAGTCCTTTGAAAAATCTATACACTCACTCAACTTCTAGATGTAATCCATTTCCATCTTCACTAAGATAACCATCCCTTTTACCCTTTACATTGACATGCCTCCTAAGAACTTGTTCCCCCCATTTGCTAGAGTTATCATAATCGAGAAGCAATGTAGCATACCTAGTGCTTGAAGAGTAAACCCAAAGTGATATTGTAAGCTCTTGATAGGGGCTTTGGCCAAATTTTGTGGTAATAATCCGGGTTGTAAAAAACCCGGATCATTAGCCCTCCCCTTAGGCTAGAGGTATTCATGCCTCTAGCTTGATAATGATGGTCCAATAGAGCAAGGAGGACTGCACCCCCTCATTGGTGGCTCTTCATTGCATGACTGCTGCAAAATGTTCATATTTCTTTGAAAATAAGGCTTCAGCCGCCATCCATTTACCCTTGTCTTGTGAACCTTCCCATCCATGTCACCTAGCTTATAGCTTCCATTTGGATATCTCCTTATGACCATGAATGGCCCTTCCCACTTGAACACAAGTTTAGCATCCTTTCTATTATCAAAGCGGTTATCATAGCGTAGCACAAGTAATCCTTCCCTTATGTGTTTGCTAGCCAACTTCTTATTAAAGGTCTTCCTCCTCTCTTTAGCCTGCATAGAATAGTGTTGGACTGCTGCTTCTCTATCTAATTCCAGTCTCTCTAGATCCAAGATCCTTTCCTCTAACTTCTTATCTTGATTCTTCTCTTGACTGGCTACTAAAACACGCAAACTGGCTAGTTCCACCTCTATAGGAAGCAAAGCTTCTTGGCCATAGACGAGGTGAAATGGAGTATAGCCAAGTGAGGTTCTGAATGAAGTCCTGTAGGCCCAAAGAGCTACATTCAATTTTTTATCCTAGCGCTTGGGGTGCATGTGTACCTGCTTGGTAATTATCTTACAAATCAGCCCATTCACTTTTTCGACCAAACTATTACATTGTGGATAGTAGGGAGTAGAATGCCTGTGCTTGATTTTTAGCCTTTCCATTAGCTCCCCTACTAGGTTCGCCCTAAAACCAGGACCCCGATCAGAGATAATTTCCAAAGGTGTGCCAAACCTGCAACAAATATTTTCAAACACAAATTTTCCCACTTCTTGGGCTGTGATCCTACTAGTTGCTGAAGCCTCTGCCCACCTCGTCATGTAGTCCACTCCCATTATGATGTATTCCTTGCCAGATTGAGTTCGTGGGAGTGGCCCTATTGCATCAATCCCCCATTTCTCAAATGGGCCATATGTAGTTATGGGATTTTGTTCCTCATGCACTAGCTTCCTTGGTCCGGCCTTTTGGCAATTGTCACAAGTGCGGCACCAATGTTGCACATCTCGATGTAGACTGGGCCACACAAAACCGGCTTGAAGAATCTTCCTACTGGTTATTTCTTGAGCAAAATGTCCGCTACAAACCCCTTCATGGCAGCTCTTAATCACATCTATAATCTCCTTTGCTGTTGGCACCCTTCTAAGCACTGCATCCTTTCCTTTGCAATACAACACATCATTTATCAAGCGGTATTTAGTGGCCTTAGTAGCTAGCCACCTTTTCTCATTTTTACTCATATGTGTAGGTGCCTCACCTTGCTCAAGAAAATAAATCACATCTTGTAGTTGAAACTTACCCTGAAACAAGGGAAGCTTTACTGCAATGATGCCCACCATTGCCTCTTTCAATTTTTCAGCTGCTAGAGCATCTGCGTCGCCATTTGTGCGCCTTGGCACAAAATAGATTTGGGCTTTCTGTAGCTTTCTCATGAGAGTTTTAGCTTCTCTCATTTTCACTACTAAGTTATCATTTTTACAAGCCCAGATTCCTTTCATTTACTTAACAATTAGCATAGAATCACCAAAAACATTAAGTCGAGTGATACCATGTGAGAGATACCACCTCAAACCTAAAAGCAAGGCTTGATATTCTGCCTCATTGTTAGAATGGACATCCTCCAAGCTGATACCTTCTCCATAAAGTTTGTCACCTTCGAGACTGAACACCACTATTCCTGCTGCCGCTCTGTCTTTAATATGCTTGTAGGCCCCATCAAAGTAGAGGGCATGGACATTCTCCACCCGTGGCAGCTCCTCAAGAGGAGGTGTCTCCTCTTTTACCTTTCCCTTCTCCTTTTCCTTCTTTTGATGGCATCTATGGGTCAACAAATCAGCTAGGCAAGCTTGAGTAGAATCCTCCACCTTGAAGGTGTAGTCAAACTCTTAGAGTTGTATCACCCACTTAGCGATTCTAGCTAAAACATCCATGTGCTGTAAGGCATAGGGAAAATGCTCTTCTGTCATGATCACTGTGAATGGCCTAGGGTGAAGATAAGGACGAAAATTTATTATAGCAAACATTAGAGAAAAAACCATCACCTCAACCATCTTGTACCCTCGTTCTGATGCTGTCATTACTCTACTAGAAAAGTAAACCGGTCTCATTAGTCCAGTTTTAGCATCCTTTTGTATTAGTGCTGCCCTTAGAGCATCTTCCCCAAAACTCGGATTGACAAAAAATTCCTGATCCCAACAAGGCTGTAAAATTATAGGAAGGGTGCTAAGAGCCTTCTTCACCTTGTGAAAGCACCTTTCGCTTTTGTCACTCCAAAGGAGCTCCTCAGAGTGGGTTAACTGTTGCAGTGGAAATATTAATTGGGAGAGGAGATGAATGAATCGCCCCATATATCGCACCTTCCAAATGAAAGAGGTTAGTTGCTTCACAGAAGATGGTGGTGGCACCGCCAATAGGGCCTTAACTTTGTTTGGATTTGCTTCAATGCCCCTCTCACTTATGACATGCCCTAACAAAGTTACACTGCTTTCGCCAATGCGACACTTCTCATGGTTTAATTGCCCCCCCATTTGTGCGAGGCGGTTGAAAGCTTCATCCACCTTCCCTAGATGTAGAGCCTTAGAACTATAAATACAAAAATCATCAATAAAGACCCTAATGGATTTCCCAAAATATGGCTGGAAGACATAATTTATGAATCGTTGAAAGGTAGCTGGGGAATTTGTTAATCCAAATGGCATTACTTTGTAAGCAAAACAACCCCAAGGTGTAATGAAGGTGGTCTTTTGTTGATCCTTCTTGGCTATTCGGATTTGGAAATAACCTGAATACCCATCACAAACAGTGTATCTCTCATGCCCAGCCACCTCGTTGAGTATTTCATCCTGAAAGGGAAGAGGAAAGTGATCTCTCTTAGTTGCAGCATTTAGCGGCTTGTAATCCACACAAATCCTCCATTTTCCATTCTTCTTGGGTATCACCACCACAGGTGAAACCCACTCTGAGTCCCCTATTGGATAGATGAAGCCTGCCTTTAAAAGTCATTGCACCTCAGTGAGTAGGGCGTTTTGTTGAACTACTCCCAATCGTCATAGTCGCTGCACCATTAGCCGTGCTCCCTCTTTTAGATTAATGTGATGTTGTACTGCTGTTACACCTGTGATGTGTTCATAATCAGAAATAAAAAGTGCAGAGTGTTTTATCACCACTTCCATGTAGGCTGCCTTCTCCTCAATTGATAGATCCTTAGCCAATATTTTTTCTAACCCCTCCTTCTCGACCTTTGGAAGCTGCTGCGGAATTTCACTACTAGAAGGCCCTTTTAATGTAATCCCCATCACTTCTAGAGAGATTTCTTCCTCCTCATTAGAAGACTCTCCCTCTGTCATAGATGACCAACCCTCGCTGGAACTCCATTCATCAGCGATGGTCTCTAACACAAGATCCTCCTGTCGGCCCTCCTTCATGTTGTAGATAGTGCTCTTCCATTTTTTATGCAGCCCCTTTTGTGGCCTTAGCTCTAAAGCCCCTGTCTCCCAATCTTGTCTGGCTTTCATTCCCATTAGCCATGGTCACCCAAGAATGAGTGGATAGCCGTCCCCCTTCACTGGCATCACATACATGTCAAGCTCTAATTGTACTCCACACACCTTTACCTTGACTTTCTTTATAACTCCCAAACAATTTACTACTACATTGTTAGTCATTTTGGCCCCAAATTTAGTAGTTTCATTTATCTCTAATCCCAAACGATGCATCAACTTTTCCGTCATGACACAAATCTCTGCATCTCCATCCACATATGTCTTTGACACTCTTTGCCCATTGATTTCGGCTTCCACTAGAGGCACAATATCTTTCATCTTTCTAGCTTGGATTGCATTCACATGTCTATTCTTCACGGGTTTAATGCTTACCATCTTTGACCATTGTCGCCGCACTGTTGGAGATAGATGTAGTAATTGTGGCCATGAAATTTTTGGCCCTTGATTCCTCACATCAGAAGCAAATCATAAGCTCTAGTACCTTTACCCAAGGAAAAATCATCTGGCTCAATGTGTCGGCATGAGTGAGCTCTCCTCTTTTTACTGTTGCATGTCTTTGCAGCCATTGATGACTCTGCCTCCTCTTCCATATTTTCAACCTCCTTTGGTGGTGTAGGCTCCATTCTCTCAATTCTCCGGGCTTTCTTCACCGGCATTGCTTCAACCTCTACTACTTTGGCCTTCCCTTTGACATCACTCTCATCTAAACTAATTATCCTAACATCATGATTCTCTGGCGGTTGGACAGGCAAGGGCGGCACCTCTACAAGTGGTCGAGGATGCTGGAGAGCTTGAACCGGTGGTGGAGGCCCTAGATTCGGTGGAACAAACCTTTCCCTAGGTGGTGTCACTTGTTGTCCTCTCCTTCTTGGTTGGAACCCATTTCCTGGAAAACGCCTAGGATGAGGGCAAAAGTACATACCATGGCCAGTCTCCCCACAATTATAGCAAACATACTCTCTTTCTTGTCTCCTTGGACCTCGATTGCCTTCATTTATGAGGGGAGGGGGTCGTACTCCTTGCACCAAATTTAACGAAAGGCTTTCAAGTTGATTAGTAATGCGTTGTAAGAGCTCTTGTTGTGGTATCTCCGATTCAGGTGGGGCCTCTGCTATTTCTCTAGGCCTTGGCATGGTTGGTAAAACCTGCATGGGCTCAACTCCCCCCTTCAACTGGGATTGATACTTCAATTTTCTATCTTTCTCCCTCGCATAAGTGACTAATTCTTCATAGGATGTGGGAAACTTTCCTTTGACCTTCTCCCTTAGTAGAGGATGGAGTCCGGCTAGAAAACAATCTTTCTTAAGGCAATCAGGTACTCTTTCTCCCTCGGCTAAAGAGGCTGTCCATTTATCCCACAATTTTATAAACATGCCTTCATATGCTTGGTACTCCCCTGGTAAGGTTTGGCGAAGATCTAAGAGTTGTCTCCAAATATCTTCAGGTGGCTCTGTATCTTGGTACTTGTGCATGAATGCGGTCTTGAGATCCTCCCAATTACCCCTTGTAGCCTCCGGGAGAGCTTGATACCACACTCGAGCATCACCCTTTAGAACTAAAGAGAAGGCCCGTACTTTGGTTGCTTCATCATCCCGGCTTGTGACTAGGAAGGCCATTTCTAAGTCATCCAAAAAGTCTAGAGCTTTCTCCCCTTTGTGCCCAAAAAAACTTGGAAATGCCACGTTGCCTTAGTAGAGTATGAAGATGAAAACATCTAGACTTAAGTTGTATTTTATATGGGGAAGGATGAATGGGTTCACAGATGCATTGATTTCAGCAAGACATCTAGGCCCCAGTATGCTTCTAATAATACCTTGGAATCTAAGCTTTGTGCTAGCTACAATATGCACAGTTTGCATAGCAAGTGGACGGATAGATCCATACAACTCATTCTGATTCATGAGAAACTATTATAATAGGATAAAGACATGTACATTGAAGGATGCATTGTAGTCTAGCATTGGGAAGATTATAGGTTCTGGTGATATAAGAATCTCCCTTAATCTTTCAGCCCCAAAGTACATGACAAGACGCTGTTGGAAGAAAATCTTCCTACTGATGCATACATTAACTCGGATGTTTTGTACAGAGTGGAAGGTGTAGAAATTCGGGCCATTATTATTATTCATGAGTGGAAACTACTTAAGGGAGTAGAGGGAATGCACTTTCTTGAATTATGAAGGATTTTTCCTAGAGTGTTTCTTTTTGGAACCCACCAACTTTGCTATACAGAGAATTTGCTCACCAGTGATTGTTCTTGCCTTGGTGTGTCCATCCTCGGTGACATATATTTCATAAGGTGTGATGGCCACATTTTCAACCACACCCAACCTTCGAGCTAACAAGAGTTGAAGGTAGTCTCCATACTTTTCACTTCTACAAAACTTCACACCGTTCATGCATAGTTGTCCTCCTTTGATGTGGATTAGGCCAGAGAGAGAGAGAGGGATTTGATGATTTGGAGACGAGGGCCTCTTGGAAGGGCCTTCACTTTGTTTGCAAAACACTCACCACAATTATGAGAACCTATAAATTGATGGCAACATAATTTTTTCCGTTGTGAGATAATGGAATTTCTAAAGTGAACACCTTTTACCCGCATGCGTGCCGTCATCCGATAGGCATACTTTCTTTCTTGAGCTTCTTTAGGAGACAATTCTGGTAGTCGTGGACTTCGACCAGCTTCAAAAATAGTTGGTGAAGACGTTGAGGAGGAGCCACTTGGGGAACTTGTTGTAGAGGATGCACCACCATGTGTTGTATCATTCCACATAAGGAGGTAGAGAATTGTGGTTGAGAATGTCCTCACTCGGGGCACCAAAAATGAGGGCTGAAATAATGAACGGGTTGCCTCTTACCCATCCAACCTCCAATCCTCACTAAGAGAACTAAAGAGGGGCACCACCTAGCCAAAGGGAGGATGGGCTAGGACATCCCTTTTCTCAAAGAGAATCAAGAGAACCAAGATACAAATTTACAAGAGAGAATATATGTACTAGACACCATATTGGAATATAAGAGAGAGAGATGAGAGGAGAGGGAGACAAGAGGAGAAGAGGTAGAAGAAGCTTGCCATTATGCTACATGGAATGAGAAGATGAGAAGAGAGGGAGATAATAGGAGAAGAGGCAGAGGAAGCTTGCCATTATACTACATAATAAAAGAACTTGCTCATAGCTTACCTCAAAGAGATGAGGATATTCTAGAATGCTCTCATGGACTTGTCATTGTCATTCCTCCCCCTTCTTCATTCTCCATGGGCTCTTTATATAGCCTCCATGAGGGATTAGATTAAGCTAATCTTCTTGATTAACATAATCCTAGATGATGTATGGCATCTTTGAAAATATGGAGAATAGTGGATGGGACAAATCCCCACCTTGGTCATCATGCAAGAAGCCAAGGGTGGTGGTAGACAAAATAGAGAAATGGAGCTAGATTACAAGAGGTGGGTGCCCAAAGCACATTATTATAATATATTTACAAGAAGGATAGAGTGGAAAGTTGGTGTGGTGAAAGAGAGAAGAAAATTGCATGTAGCCAGCAATCTGCGCCTTCGTAACTTCAAATCCGTGAGGAATTTGAAAAAAGTTTCTTCTACAACTTTGTAGACCAGGTCAAAACCGATCAGGTATCGCGAGAATTTTCTTGAAATTCGCTTTTTCTTGGGAGTTATTGAGATTATAAAAAACGGCTTCTAAAAGCTACTTTGACTTTAGTCCCCCAATGTATATAAATACATATAAGCATGTGACAAAAGGGGTCCATGCTTGTAAGCTTTTGTGCAAGATCCAAATGACACCATGATGTGGATATTGACTTGTGTGCTAGGGTAAGGTTTCCTCTAATGATGGTGATAGATTCCAAATCTTAGTGATGCAGACGGGGCCCATGTGTAGTTGGAGGCTAGTCCTTTGAAAAATCTATGCACTCACTCAACTCCTAGATGTAATCCATTTCCATCTTCACTAAGATAACCATCCCTTTTACCCTTTACATTGACATGCCTCCTAAGAACTTGTTCCCCCCATTTGCTAGAGTTATCATAATCGAGAAGCAATATAGCATACCTAGTGCTTGAAGAGTAAACCCAAAGTGATATGGTAAGCTCTTGATAGGGGCTTTGGCTAAATTTTGTGGTAATAATCCGGGTTGTAAAAAACCCGGATCAGCATCTTGCAATCACGATCGATAGTACAAACTTCCACAAATGAGAAAGCATTATGAACAATGACTACACTCCAAATAGAAAAATGCATAGGCCACTTACAATCCATCCGTAGTACAAACCTAACATATCTTTACCAATCATGGGATTTTAGCTCTGATAAAATTGATCGTCTTTAGAAAACGCAGACCTGAGAGAACACATCATACTCGTTGGAGTGCGGATAGACTTGACTATTTGCTTCACAATGCCCTCTTCATTAATGGAAAAAACCCAAGGAGCACGAGGTAGCTACATGCGACCATCAGCACTTGACTGTGGCCAAAGTGCCTCCATCTTTCCTACCTCCTTCAAATCCATTCGTGTCCTTACAATGTCTCTCTTTCTTGTGATGTGGTCCCATAGCAAGCTACCCATGTTCTTGAAAATATGCATGGGATCCAATAAGTGGTTGATTTGTAAGTGGGTCCAATCTGACAACTCGTAGAAAACTGAGAATTATCGCATTCCGTTTGGATGTGACTCCGCGTGGACCATTTTCAGCTCGTACCAGCTTTGGGCATTCATACTTGTTGGAGGTTGTCCAAGAAAACCTTCCTTGGGTTCATGACCCAAGAAATCGGCGTATCCTTGATATACCATCTTCTTCATGGTTTGTGACCTTCGAGAATCTAACTGTGGCCCGCACAATGGATATGCATGATAACTTGAGGTAACCAGACCTGTCCCAATACCTCTATCCAGTGAATACAAACTTGAACGAGCTATGATAGATATTGCAAACGAGAATGAAAGCCTATTTACCTAAGCACTCTCTGAATCCCAGAAATTCATGCATCATCCACATGAGAATGACTCGAATATTGGTGGACCGTTGACCATATCGCTTGCTTATATCTTGCATAGTGACCCCCTCCTCCCAAGCTCATCGACTAATGGACAAAGATACATGTCCATACTTTTGACTTTGTAGTGGCCGGGGATGAGTAAGCTAAGGATGAGATATCCTTTTTTCATAGAAAGCCATGGAGGGATATTGTAGTTGACAAGGACTATATGCCACACACTGTAAGAAGTTGAGCACAGACCAAATGGGTTCACACCATCCATTGCAAGACTGAGCTGAAGATTCCTTGGCTCTTGGGCAAAGCCTGGGAGGTAGAGTCAATGTGGCTCCATGCGCACGAATCCGATGATATTCATTGAACACCATCTGTGGACCTATTCTGCGCATGCCATGTTGTCAAGATCGCCATGCCAAATGTATGAAACATGTGGTTTATGCAGGAGATAAGCAAAAAGTGTCCAAGAACTTTTTGAGGGATGGTTTGCCATTGCAAGTCCTGTCAATTCCTGTGAGAACCACACTTTGGACATGTCTCCATAGTCTCGTATTCTCCTCAAAACAGTATGCAATCATTGATACATGCATGGATGCTGTTGTAGTCCATGCCAAGCTTTCATAAAACATGTCGTGCATCGTCACAAGAATTAGGCATGGTATTTATAAGTGGTAATATATGATACTTCAGTAACGTGAAAAAATCATAAAATACCTTGAAAAAGCACAAATGTTTTTAATGATAGTGTCAAAAAGAAATCAACGAAGCATACGTACAAGGTACTTGACCAACTCGGTCACACTCGCATCACTCCACCCGTATTTTGCTTGCACACTTAGGAGTGCAAGCAATGTCTTCAGGCAAGATACTCGGTACCCATCATATAATGGTATGGATGTTTTCTCTCTAAGCGGATCATAAGTCTCGAGACATCCATGGGAATCAATGCATCAAACATTACCTCCATCTCAGGCTTCAAGATTGTAGGTAAGTCTCAAAGGCTATTTGTCTCCTCTGGTATTGATGGTATAGATTGGGTAGTGGCTTCCAAGTGGTGGATTGGCTCAGGCACTCCATCCATCGCATGCCCATGAACTCTTCTAATTGGCCACAAAGGGTGCACTCCTCCTTGGGATGAGATGTCACCTCCCTGAATAGAAAATTTGCCAGCCACACCAAATCTTTTTATATATGATATTCAATTAGCTTGCAAGTATAATACATGATTGATATTAACTTTTCTTACCGTTTGTTGAAAATCCAAGATCGCCTGATCAATGATCTTAGATTGAAACTCTTTGAAGTGTCATACATGTTCTATAGACAATCGACATTTTTATCAAATTGCCAGCTTACATTGAGAGCAAGGACATAGGACATGCTGATTAAGATATGCCTCATGATCTTGAACATGAAGACCTTCATCGTTTTTCATTTTGTCTATGTCATGACAAACAATTTGTTTTTGTTATCATTCTTTTTTTCTTTCTTAAATTGTTTGAGAAGGGATTTCTTCTCTTGTAACTCAGCAAAAATTAACGTATGTAAAGTCTCCACCCACCCACCCACAAATTAACGTATATCAGAGTGTTTCCTGTCTCGTGGTGTTGCACCAGACCTCACCAGACCTCGCCACCACTCTCTCTTTGTTTTTTATCCATTTATTATCTCCTCTCCTTCCATCTCTCTCTCTTTTTCTCTTTCTTTATTATGCTATATGTTTATTTCCTCTCTCTCATTCCTTCTTTTTTCTCTTCCTCCCCCTCTCTTATTTTCTTCAACAAAACATATCTCTCTCTCTACTACAACAACAACAACAACAACAACAACAACAACAACAACTACTACTACTACTACTACTACTACTACTGCTGCTGCTGCTGCTGCTGCTACTACTATTACTACTACAAACAAGAAAAGAAAAGAAAACTACGACTACGACGACGACGATGACGATGACGATGATGACGACTACGACTATGACTACGACCACGACCATGACCACGACTACCACTACCACTACCACTACCACTATAATAAATAAGAAAAGAAGAAAAAACAACAACAACTACGACTACTACTACTACTACTACTACTACTACAATAACCACGACCACCACTACCACTACCACTATAATAAACAAGAAAAGAAGAAAAAACAACAACAACAACAACAACTACTACTACTACTACAATAACCATGACCACGACTATCACTACCACTACTACTACTACTATTATAAATAAGAAAAGAAGAAAAAACTACTACTACTACTACTACAAAAAACAAGAAAACTAAACAACAATAAACAAGAAAAGAAAAAAAAACTACTACTACTACGAACAAGAAAACAAAAACCTCTCCCTCCCTCTCCCTCTCCCTCTCCCTCTCTTTCTCCCTTTCCCTATTATGTTTAATGTTTTCTCCCTCTCTCTCTCGTTCTTTCTTTCCTTTTCTCTCTTCCTCTCCCTCCCTTACCCTCTCCCTCTCCCTCTCTTTCTCTCTTTCCCTATTATGTTTAATGTTTTTTCTCTTATCTCCTCTCCCTGTCTCATTTCCTTTTCTCTCTTCCTCTCCCTCCCTTACCCTCACCTTCTCTTTCTCTCTTTCCCTATTATGTTTCTCTCTTTTTCTCTCCTCTCTCTCTCTCATTTCCTTTTCTCTCTTCCTCTTCCTCTCCCTCTCTTATTTCCTCTCCCTCCCTCATGCTCACCCTCTCTTTCTCCCTTTCCCTATTATGTTTAATGTTTTTTCTATCTCCTCTCCCTCTCTCATTTTCTTTTCTCTCTTCCTCTCCCTCTCTTTCTCTCTTTCCCTATTATGTTTAATGTTTTTTCTCTCTTCCTCTCTCTCTCTCTTTCCCTATTATGTTTAATGTTTTCCTCTCTTTCCTCTCCCTCCCTCTCCCTCTCCCTCTCTTTGTCTCTCATTTCCTCTCCCTCTCTCAATACACATGAATTTTAACAAAAACAAGTAAAAGAGAAAGAGAAAACACAAAAACAAAGCAAGAAGGAACAATGCACTCACCGTAAAGGCTCAAAGAAGGGTTCGGTGGCTCCTCTTCGCGATGGCGGCTTCTCACCACCCTCCGTACACTTCCTTCTCTTCTTCGCGAACGAATGGCGGGTTTCCGCATCCAGTATCTCTTCTGCGTCGATGAACTTGTCGGGAAGTAGTGGGCCTATCACTAGTGTCCTGTAAGGCTGATCCTGCACGAATGCGAGGGCGGCCGGTTCGAGTTCTAGCAGGGTGTTGAAGAGGACCGCCGCATTGTCGTACACAGCTCTGAAGTTCTCGATGAGATACGAGAAGATGAAATCAGATGGGTTGCAAGGCTGGAGGAACGTAGGAACCTCGTTGTGGCACGGGGCGGGCATCCAGGGATGCATGTCACGAGTTCATCTGTAGCAATAACGATTTGATAGACTGAGACTAAAGTAGACTAATATTACTATGCAGTATTAGCACAAGAAACTCTAAACCACTTACTATATAGGGAAAAAAAGAGAATTTGCTAGTTATATTTCCACATAACTAGAAAGAATCTAATATAGAAAAAATCAAACTTTACTAGATTGCCAATCTAGAAAGATAGTTTCCAATATAGAAAGATTTTTTTGGTTAGCTTACTATATAGGAAGTTTATTATCATAACTATCTATATAGTAACTTTCTTAAAATGTTACTATATAGTAACTTCATAAATAGAAATAATCTATATAGTAACTTCATCGAAAAAATTACCATATAAGAAATTATAACATATAACATCTATGTAGTAACTTTATCATACAACTTAGCATATAGGAGCCATATAATGATATAACAAAATCTCATAGAATGACATTTTTATATCTTTGATATAAATAACAATAGAAGAATACTTTATTTAAAAAGTGATTTTAATAAAGTAAAAGTGAATAATAGATTTTTTGTCAATGTTCACAATATAAAAGTGGCATATTAAAATGTGAAATCCAAATTGTCCCTATTCTACTACATTAACATCATCTAGGCTTAAACTTCCAACGACTGTATCTTTGATTATAACTCATTTTTGAACCACTAGCCACTGTACTATAGCCTTTCTCATGGCATCCACATTATGATCTGTACGATTTGTAGTGAAAGTGGGATCTCTCTTAATGATGTTAAAAGTGGATTTTAATGATGTATATAGCTCATCCACCGTAGCAATATCCAAGTATTTTAACAAGATTGTTTCTTCATCCACCTCACTCAACATACTCTGCAATTTCAAAAAAATGATTTTAGCAAAAACAATTTATATTTACATATTTAGCAATACACGCATATACTAAATAAACACAACACATATAACCTGAGAGGATTGGCATTTATCAAGTGTCTTAGCATGGCTCCTAGCTAGCCGCACATTTGAGTTTTCAATCCTCTATTAAGCATCATAAAAGGGTTAAATTACCAAAATAAAGACATCCATATTTATCTTAAGATACACTCAAAATACCTTGGATTTATTATGATTCTCTATATTATCCCTTGAAGCTTTTTTTTTCATTTCCTTCATGTTATCTTTCATCTTTTCACTCCACTATAAGATAAAAATAAATTGATTAAACAAAGATAATATTTAATACAAATTATAGAGATAAAAAGAATGAGAAATATCTTAGTACCTTTGGGATTTGCTTGCTTTTTCGATTTACAACTATAACATTATTTGCCAACATAGTGTTCTCCTCACTCTATAATTTTTTAAAAAATATTATTAAATTATAATATGATATATATTAATATTTAATTTTTACAAAGCATTGAAGATAACTAACGTGTGTAGCCTGCATAAGAAGGTCGGTAAATGATTTATAATTCTTGAGCATGCCATCATTAAAAGAAAATGAAACATGTTAGTAAAATTATCTTAAGTTTTTATTAAAAATAATTATGAATATCATGCTCACTGTATCAAAATTCTCATCATTTTTTTTGTGATTTGAATAATCTTGTGTATATGACGGTAGTTTTGGACGATAAACATCCTCTACCTCCATCTTGTTTGAAAGAAAACTCAGTAATCAAATTAAAAACATAAATATTCCAAAAAGTAATTATCAATGAGGTGCATTATAGTTTTATTGACAAACCTCTATTGTGCCACATGCATTATGATCCAAACCCTCATTTTCTTCATTGTTAAAAGCTTAGGATTGTTGCAATGTTTTTTTTTAAATATAACAAAAAAGTGCAATTTATGTTAGTATAGTTATGTAAACCAAATCATAATTTAAAAAATATATATTCTAAAATGGAAATAAAATTTTTGAAATAGACATGTTGAACTTCTTGATCATCTTTAGCATCTTCTCCAACTATAGAAGTAGTTGATTTCTATAAAAAGAAGTTGATTTGTAAGGAGCATAAAAAGTAAAGTAAGTTCTAATACATGTTAAAGAGTGTACCATAGAGGAGCTCTCTGATAAGTGTCTCATCTTTTGTTTCTTGAATTTTCTATTTGTTTGCATATTTCGAAGAAAATGTAGGTAGATGTCTTCTTTTCTCCAAATATAAGTTGCCCCTGGAAACTCAAGTGGCTAAATCTCATGATGCTTAGACTCAATGTAATCTTTTATCTCTTGTTGCAAGTCAAGCTTATGTCACAGATCTTTATACTTTTCTTCCACATATTTCACCCAACGTCTTACAGTAGCTTGATTTGCACAATAAATTTGGTTTTGCGTACTACGACAATATGCTATGAGATATTTTCTTCCATATTTCTTATTAGGATTGCGATTGTTTAATGGTGGAGGCAAAAATATGTGCTCATATGTTGGTGTATCTATAGCCATGACCTCATTAGAGGCCATCGTAAAATATAACCTGAAAAAAAAAACATACAAGTCAAATAAACATAATATTTAAGATAGTAATCATTCACAAAATGGTAAATATTAGCTGTAGAGATATATGAAACTTGGATTGATCTAATAAAATAAATGTTTTAAAAAATACTTACATTTATACGCATGTATATAGTCTATAAAGACATGTCTTTTTTGCATAAATTTAGGATATCCATGACACTGGAAAATCACATAATTATCAAGAGGGTAATATTGCTCTCCTGCTTTTCCTTATCAACCATCCATGTATTATTGTGATACAACAATTCCAGTCCCTCGTGCAGTTATCCTCCATAGAAACTTTCCATAAGTTATTTTGATTGTGATCTTTCTCCAACCATGCTAATTTGCATTCTTTTTTTTCTCTATCCACTTCACATACCACCGCATGTTTGGTTAAATTGTTATTCATATCCATGTATGCCAACACAATATCATTTGTCTCTAGCCATGGAGGAATACATCCAACTTCACCTACTTGAAGTAGTCTCATCCTTGGTGAGAGATCTTTTATTTCATAAGCAATAAGCTTATTAGTGAAAGGGAGAAGCATACACGTGCAATAATGAGCTTACAAGCCTTACACAATCCCAGTCAAATGGAAGATGTTCTCTCTGTAACACACTCATTCCTGTAGTTGGTTCAATAAGTAAGCACTCTTTATTATCTTTTATTGTGATACATTGTTTATAATACTCTGTCCCAAAGAAAAGCATGAACTCTCTATTACATTGAACTGAAAAAAATAATGTAATACGAGCCTTCCAATGACCCATGCTTTCAATAGTAATGCTAGGCTCATCAACTTTAACTACTACATCATCCCCAAGCTTATAAACATCCCCATTGAACAATAACTTTTTATACATTGTCACATGTTGGGATTGTAGAGAATTCTCTTCAAGAGACCAATAGTGCTCTACATACTTTTTTTCCTCCTGAATAAACGATCTAATTATTTCTCTCTTTTGTCGTATTGCTATACCTTTTTGTTTTATCATTCTCCAACATGCACTATCTTGATTTATTATTTCAAGCTCCCTTCATAGCTCCTTTGCCCTCTTGACTGATGGAACCTCCAAGATTCCTTGCTCGTGTGTTGCATGGCATGATGTGCTGTCATGACTTCTTATCTCAAAAAAAGAAGGAACTGACAAACACATATGAATACTTTTTAATGTCCTCTCATGTGGCAAAAGGTTATCCTTATCTTGTTGTAAGATTGAGAAAACCTCTGTAAATAGTATTCTTCTATAATAATGAATGTACGATATCACCATGTCTTTTTTTAAAATCTTGATACCAACATATGTTAGTACCTTACGTTCAAATTCATAACACCAATAGATATCATGCATTCCATGCCTGCAAACGTCATCAAGTATTTCTCCAAACCCCATAAATAAAATAAGTTAGTAGACATTATTAGAGGCTATGAGAAATTGATATATTGAATTAATAAAGATTCATACCTGCAACATGCTCAAGAGGAGAAGAATTTGCCCCCATAGACTCTTCCTTTCTTACTCTCCATGAAAGAAGCAAGGAACGCATCATTTCTATGATTTCCTTTGACCAACCTTTGTCGCGACTGTAATTATAAAACCCATGGGATATATCTACTAGAAGAATCCCCAAGTCATAGATTTCTCTATGTAAGTCAGAAATTCTTAGTAAAATATATGGTAAGCACCACTAGATGAACTTTTGATTCTCCTCTGCCTTAAAAATATCATGGTATTTACTTGGAGTGGATGGCCAACGACCATATCGAATGGATTGTGGAGTGAGGGAAAATAATTTTTCAACACAAGCATCTATTTCTGTCTTTTCTCATTGGATGCAGCTTGCATAAGAGCACTTATATATTTTTTGAATACATTCAATGCAAAAATATGCATTGAATCATAGACTAAATCCAATGATAAATTAAAACCATATAGATCATGCAATCTCCACATTATAGACTCTCCTGATAATCCTGCTTCCTTGAGTATACATTCTCATTCAATCTGTGTGAATGCTTTTTTGGATTGTAAAAGTGCTTATTTCATTCCTTCTATGGTACGTTTTTCTGGAGGATACCGAGCTTGATATCTATTTCCATCATAAATATAGCGACTTTGAAATGATGAGTTATTACTATCCAAGGTAGCTTGAGCTTTGTCCCTTCGACAAAAGGACTGTCCTCCATCTTTAAACATTCCAAGTTTGCATTGGGCTAGATGATCACCTGTGACCATCATTAACATTGCATGTATCTTGCAAAATTGTGTTTGTTGAGTGAAATTATCAAAGATGCGTTCAATTGGATAATTATAAAACACATTTACTCCCTCAATGAATAACTCTTCAAGCTCTTTTATTAATGGTCTCAAAATGATCCCGAATGCAAAGCTTGAATTGCGAATCAACTTCTTGCTACTTAGTGGCAAAAATAATACAGGAAGAATCCCAACCCTAGACCTTTTGCCACCATTTAAAATCATAATTTCTACTGCACCACAGTCTTTTTGAGTTGTTCGAGAAGCTTGGAATCCATCCCAATGTAGAAGTAGAGTGAAGTTTCGAGGCTCTCCCTACATAAAAATTTAATTTAGCACAAATACGCATAGAACAATAACTAGTATGATTCTATGTATTCACAACTAGATTGGGTATACATATTTTGAAAAGATAACTAGTGAAATATGTACCTTGCATAACTGCTGATGGTGTTTATTCAAAGTACGACACTTATTGCATATAAATATATACTCCTTGGTAGATTCACTCCATCAATACCGAAGTGTTTTTGATTTTCTTGGAAATATGGAAAACACAGTATTACACCTTGAGTTTTGGCAGATGACATGTAACTCGTACTCAACATTTGGATTCCAGAAATCTTGGACCTCACGACATTTTGATCCATCCCAAAATTCAAAGGATGAGTTTGGATGCATAGAAATAGCTTGTCCAAGCCATCTCTCCTTGTGGCGCCACATTTGTAAAAATCCATGGCAAAGGATTTGACTTTTTACTAAAGTTGTAGTTGATTCTTAATAGGTAAATAGTCAAATGAAAGCATATCCTTTCATGGCTTTTGACACCTTGGACACTTGGAAGAACAAATCAAGCAATCACGTTTCAAGATGCTTTGTCTTCTATTTCTTGGACAAGAACACTTTTCAACATTTCCCACATATAGATCTTCTCTACTCGGCTCAAAAAGCTCTATCTCATGAGGATTATCATGTGTACCTCCACAAATCTTATAACGTTGAGACTGAATCATTCCAAGTCCATTTTACATTGTAATCAATTGCTCCCAGCATGCAGGAATCCTTACTCCATCTAAGGCCCCATCCCATGTCTTAGGCAATTGAACCAAGAGCTTACTCAAGCTTGGTTTCAAAGGCTCATTATCTCCTTTTCCAACTCTCTGGCCACCCATATCACCAAACAAAAGTTGAAGCATTTCATCATGAGCTGTAATAGATATTCTATGTTTATCCCAAAGAGCTTGTAACTCAATTACCTTCTCAAGTATTTGGATGCATAGTAAGGACTCTGTACCATCCACATCTACACTACTTGGATCAAAGTCTTTATGTATATCCATATGTTCATCATGTTATTCCAAGTGATCAACATTGTTAGCATTATCCTCACAATGTTGATCTGGGTCACTATATGCATGATCTCCATGATCATGAACATCATTTATTATATCATCAAGATGATTTATCATACTTGGAGACCTGTCACCATAGGCATTGAAAGTACTATTGTTGTGATTGCATTGTGGTGTCAATCCTATCTCGAGTCCCAAGTCTCGATATTTCAACCTCAATTGTTGATGAATAGCAAAGGTAGAAGGAACCACATATCTTCCACCATGACAATATAAAATGCAATTGCACCAAACTTGTCTCTTCTCTGTGGGTCCATCTATAGTTTCAGTTCATTGTTCCTCATCTTGGGCCATAGTCAAGTTTGGATTTTGTAAACAAGTCCTCCTATGCATATTACCAAGTAAATCTTGGTGGATATGATGGTAGAAAGTACTTCTACTAACCATCTGCCATCCTTGATTAGTTTTTGAGCACTTGTATGAGCATGAGCATCTTCTCATATCACTTGAGGAACTTTCCATCTCTGCCACAACAATACCATTCAATTAAAACTTTATATAATCTCTTAACAATTTTAGTTTTCAAGCTTACTTTTCTAAGCATGGTTAAACATCTCCTCAAACAAGAGATCACAAAATCCTACTTAGATAGAACAAGTGATTAGACATATATTGATGATTAGACATCTCCTCAAACAGTTATCCTTTCCCAAAGCATGGTTAGACATCTCCTTAAACAAGCAAAGGAGATATTGCAAAACCTTGCTTGGATAGGAAGATCGTGTCCCTAGGGCCAAAAAGACCCATCACAAGAGTTATCCTTTCCTACGCATGGTTAGACATCTCCTCAAACAAGTCATTTAAGGATGATTATTATAGGAAAATCATGAGTATTCCTCATTCCAAAATATCATAGAATTTCATGCAACATAGAAGAGTTAGTGCTAGCTCCATTTTTACTTTTGGCTTTTGAAGGCATAATCCATTTAAGTAGAGTGCATTAACCTACCCTTAAACATGCTAAATAATCATATTATCAAGGTATTCAAAGCATCAAGACGAATATCTATTGTGAAATTTTCACAAAATTGAATGGAATCTATAAGTACTTATTGGTCCTAGTAGAGGTGTTTGTACAAAAAGGATGGTAGAGGTGTTTCCATAGAAAAGAGTTACAAAAAAAATATCAAGGACATACATTATACTTATTGGTCCTAGTAGAGGCGTTTGTACAAAAAGGATGGTCCTAGTAGAGGTGTTTCTACATTAAAGATTTACAAAAAAAATATCAAGGGCATACATTGGTGGGCTCATTTCCCAAGCAAGGACATACATTGATGATTAGCCATCTCCTCAAACAAGTGATATCGGGAGCTTGTTATAACAAACTTATGCTCAAGAAAACCTAGCGTAATAAGTAAACAAGAGAACCCTAAACCGTGTTTGGATAGGAAGATCGTGTCCCTAGGGCCAAAAAAGCCCATCTGAATAGTTATCCATTCCCAAAGCATGGTTAGACATCTCCTCAAACAAGCAAAGGAGATATTACAAAACCCTGCTTGGATAGGAAGATTGTGTCCCTAGGGCCAAAAACACCGATCACAACAGTTATCCTTTCCCGGGCATGGTTAGACATCTCCTCAAACAAGTCATTTTAGGATGATTACTATAGGAAAATCATGAGTATTCCTCATTCCAAAATATCATAGAATTTCATGCACCATTGAAGAGCTAGTGGTAGCTCCATTTTTACTTTTAGCTTCTGAAGGCATAATCCATTTAAGTAGAGTGCATTAAGATACCCTTAAACATGCTAAATAATCATATTATCAAGGTATTCAATGCATCAAGAAGAATATCTATTGTGAAATTTTCACAAAATTGAATGGAATCTATGAGTGGTTATTGGCTCTACTACTTTGTACAAAAAGCATGGTTCTAGTAGAGGTGTTTCCACAGAAAAGAGTTACAAAAAAAATATCAAGGACATATATTGTACTTATTGATCCTAGTAGAGGTGTTTGTACAAAAAGGATGGTCCTAGTAGAGGTGTTTCTACATCAAAGAGTTACAAAAAAAATATCAAGGGCATACATTGGTGGGCTCATTTCCCAAGCAAGGACATGTATTGATGATTAGACATCTCCTCAAACAAGTGACACCGAGAGCTTGCTATAACAAACTTATGCTCAAGAAAACCTAGCGTAAAAAGTAAACAAGAGAACCCTAAACCCTGTTTGGATAGGAAGATCGTCTCCCTAGGGCCCAAAAGAACCATCACAATAGTTATCTTTTACCAAAGCATGGTTAGACATCTCCTCAAACAAGCAAAGGAGATATTACAAAACCCTACTTGGATAGGAAGATCGTGTCCCTACGGCCAAAAAGACCCATCACAACAGTTACCCTTTCCCGGGCATGGTTAGACATCTCCTCAAACAAGTCATTTTAGGATGATTACTATAGGAAAATCACGAGTATTCCTCATTCCAAATATCATATAATTTCATGCAGCATAGAAGAGTTAGTGGTAGCTCCATTTTTAGTTTTAGCTTTTGAAGGCATAATCCATTTAAGTAGAGTGCATTAACATACCCTTAAACATGCTAAATAATCATATTATCAAGGTATTCAATGCATCAAGATGAATATCTATTGTGAAATTTTCACAAAATTGAATGGAATCTATGAGTACTTATTGGTCCTAGTAGAGGTGTTTGTACAAAAAGGATGGTTCTAGTAGAGGTGTTTCCACAGAAAAGAGTTACAAAAAAAATATCAAGGACATACATTGTACTTATTGATCCTAGTAGAGGTGTTTGTACAAAAAGGATAGTCCTAGTAGAGGTGTTTCTACATCAAAGAGTTACAAAAAAAATATCAAGGGCATACATTGGTGGGCTCATTTCCCAAGCAAGGACATACATTGATGATTAGACATCTCCTCAAACAAGTGATACTGAGAGCTTGCTATAACAAACTTATGCTCAAGAAAATCTAGCGTAAAAAGTAAACAAGAGAACCCTAAACCCTGTTTGGATAGGAAGATCGTCTCCCTAGGGCCCAAAAGAACCATCACAATAGTTATCTTTTCCCTAGGCATGGTTAGAAATCTCCTCAAACAAGCAAACGGGATATTACAAAACCCTACTTGGATAGGAAGATCGTGTCCCTACGGCCAAAAAGACCCATCACAACAGTTACCCTTTCCCGGGCATGGTTAGACATCTCCTCAAACAAGTCATTTTAGGATGATTACTACAGGAAAATCATGAGTATTCCTCATTCCAAAATATCATAGAATTTCATGCAACATAGAAGAGTTAGTGGTAGCTCCATTTTTACTTTTAGCTTTTGAAGGCATGATCCATTTAAGTAGAGTGCATTAACATACCCTTAAACATGCTAAATAATCATATTATCAAGCTATTCAAGGCATCAAGAGGAATATCTATTGTGAAATTTTCACAAAATTGAATGGAATCTATGAGTACTTATTGGTCCTAGTAGAGGTGTTTGTACAAAAAGGATGGTTCTAGTAGAGGTGTTTCCAGAGAAAAGAGTTACAAAAAAAATATCAAGGACATACATTGTACTTATTGGTCCTAGTAGAGGCGTTTGTACAAAAAGGATGGTCCTAGTAGAGGTGTTTCTACAGAAAAGATTTACAAAAAAAATATCAAGGACATACATTGGTGGGCGCATTTCCCAAGCAAGGACATACATTGATGATTAGACATCTCCTCAAACAAGTGATACCGGAAGCTTGCTATAACAAACTTATGCTCAAGAAAACTTATTGTAAAAAATAAACAAGAGAACCCTAAACACTGTTTGGATAGGAAGATCGTATCCCTAGGACCAAAAAGGCCCATCATAATAGTTATCCTTTCCCAAAGCATGGTTAGACATCACCGCAAACAAGCACAGGAGATATTACAAAACCCTGCCTGGATAGGGAGATCGTGTCCCTAGGGCCAAAAAGACCCATCACAACAGTTATCCTTTCCTTGGCATGGTTAGACATCTCCTCAAACAAGTCATTTCAGGATGATTACTAGTAAAGGTGTTTCCAGATAAGAGAGTTACAAAGAAAATATCAATGACATACATTGTACTTATTGGTCCTAGTAGAGTTGTTTGTACAAAAAGGATGGTCCTAGTAGAGGTCTTTCTACAGAAAGGAGTTACAATATCAAGGACATACATTGATGATTAGACATCTCCTCAAACAAGTGATACCGAGAGCTTGCTATAACAAACTTATGCTCAAGAAAACCTAGCGTAAAAAATAAACAATAGAACCCTAAACACTATTTGGATAGGAAGATCGTGTCCCTAGGGCCAAAAAGGCCCATCACAATAGTTATCCTTTCCCAAAGCATGGTTAGACATCACCGCAAACAAGCAGAGGAGATATTACAAAACCCTGCTTGGATAGGGAGATCGTGTCCCTAGGGCCAAAAAGACCCATCACAACAGTTATCCTTTCCTCGGCATGGTTAGACATCTCCTCAAACAAGTCATTTCAAGATGATTACTATAGGAAAATCATGAGTATTCCTCATTCCAAAATATCATAGAATTTCATGCAGCATAGAAGAGTTAGTGGTAGCTCCATTTTTACTTTTAGCTTTTGAAGGCATAATCCATTTAATTAGAGTGCATTAACATACCCTTAAACATGCTAAATAATCATATTATCAAGGTATTCAAAGCATCAAGACGAATATCTATTTTGAAATTTGCACAAAATTGAATGGAATCTATGAGTACTTATTGGTCCTAGTAGAGGTGTTTGTACAAAAAGGATGGTTCTAGTAGAGGTGTTTCCATAGAAAAGAGTTACCAAAAAAATATCAAGGAGATACATTGTACTTATTGGTCCTAGTAGAGGTGTTTGTACAAAAAGGATGGTCCTAGTAGAGGTGTTTCTATAGAAAAGAGTTACAAAAAAAATATCAAGGACATACATTGGTGGGCTCATTTCCCAAGCAAGGACATACATTGATGATTAGACATCTCCTCAAAAAAGTGATACCGGGAGCTTGCTATAACAAACTTATGCTTAAGAAAACCTAGCATAATAGGTAAACAAGAGAACCCTAAACCCTGTTTAGATAGGAAGATCGTGTCCCTAGGGCCAAAAACGCCCATCACAATAGTTATCCTTTCCCAAAGCATAGTTAGACATCTCCTCAAACAAGCAAAGGAGATATTACAAAACCCTGCTTAGATAGGAAGATCATGTCCCTAGGGCCAAAAAGGCGCATCACAGCAATTATCCTTTCCCACGCATGGTTAGACATCTCCTCAAACAAGTCATTTCAGAATGATTAGTATAGGAAAATCATGAGTATTCCTCATTCCAAAATATCATAGAATTTCATGCACTATAGAAGAGTTAGTGGTAGCTCCATTTTTACTTTTAGCTTTTGAAGGCATAATCCTTTTAAGTAGAGTGCATTAACATACCCTTAAACATGCTAAATAATCATATTATCAAGGTATTCAATAAATCAAGACGAATATCTATTGTGCAATTTTCACAAAATTGAATTGAATCTATGAGTACTTATTGGTCCTAGTAGAGGTGTTTGTACAAGAAGGATGGTTCTAGTAGAGGTGTTTCGACAGAAAAGAGTTACAAAAAAAATATCAAGGACATACATTGTACTTATTGGTCCTAGTAGAGGCGTTTGTGCAAAAAGGATGGTCCTAGTAGAGGTGTTTCTACAGAAAAGAGTTAAAAAACAAATATCAAGGACATACATTGGTGGGCTCATTTCCCAAGCAAGGACATACATTGACGATTAGACATCTCCTCAAACAAGTGATACCGGGAGCTTGCTATAACAAAATTATGCTCAAGAAAACCTAGCGTAAAAAAGAAACAAGAGAACCCTAAACCCTCTTTGGATAGGAAGATCGTTTCCCTAGGGCCCAAAAGGCCCATCACAATAGTTATCCTTTCCCAAGGCATGGTTAGACATCTCCTCAAACAAGCAAAGGAGATATTACAAAACCCTGCTTGGATAGGGATATCGTGTCTGTAGGGCCAAAAAGACCCATCACAACAGTTATGCTTTCCTCGGCATGGTTAGACATCTCCTCAAACAAGTCATTTCAGGATGATTACTATAGGAAAATCATGAGTATTCCTCATTCCAAAATATCATAGAATTTCATGCACCATAGAAGAGTTAGTGTTTGCTACATTTTTTCTTCTAGCTTTTGAAGGCATAATCCATTTAAGTAGAGTGCATTAACATTCCATGAACATACCCTTAAACACGCTAAATAATCACATTATCAACGTTTTCAATGCATCAAGACGAATATCTATTGTGAAATTTTCACAACATTGAATGGAATCTATGATTAACATATCAGTGATCTCAACATTATGGAAGGTGTTGGTTCGCGAGCTACTTATTGGTCCTAGTAGAGGTGTCTCTACGAAAAAGGAGTTACAAGAAAAATATCAAGGACATACATTGACGGGCTCATTTTCCAAGCAAGGACATACATTGGTGGCTAGACAGCTCCTCAAACAAGTGATACTTGGAAGATCGTGTCCCTAGGGCCAAAAAGACCCCTCACAACAGTTATCCTTTCCCACGCATGGTTAGACATCTCCTCAAACAAGTCATTTCAGGATGATTACTATAGGAAAATCATGAGTATTCCTCATTCCAAAATATCATAGAATTTCATGCAGCATAGAAGAGTTAGTGGTAGCTCCATTTTTACTTTTACCTTTTGAGGGCATAATCCATTTAAGTAGAGTGCATTAATATACCCTTAAACATTCTAAATAATCATATTATCAAGGTATTCAATGCATCAAGACGAATATCTATTGTGAAATTCTCACAAAATTGAATGGAATCTATGAGTACTTATTGGTCCTAGTAGAGGTGTTTGTACAAAAAGGATGGTTCTAGTAGAGGTGCTTCCATAGTAAAGAGTTACAAAAAAAAAAATCAAGGACATACATTGTACTTATTGGTCCTAGTAGAGGTGTTTGTAGAAAAAGGATGGTCCTAGTGGAGGAGTTTCTAAAGAAAAGAGTTACAAAAAAAATATCAAGGACATACATTGGTGGGCTCATTTCCCAAGCAAGGACATACATTGATGATTAGACATCTCCTCAAACAAGTGATATCGGGAGCTTGCTATAACAAACTTATGCTCAAGAAAACCTAGCGTTATAAGTAAACAAGAGAACCCTAAACCCAGTTTGTATAGGAAGATCGTGTCCCTAGGGCCAAAAAGGCCCATCACAACAGTTATCCTTTCCCGAAGCATGGTTAGACATCTCCTCAAACAAGCAAAGGAGATATTAGAAAACCCTGCTTGGATAGGAAGATCGTGTCCCTAGGGCCAAAAAGACCCATCACAATAGTTATCCTTTCCCGTGCATGGTTAGACATCTCCTCAAACAAGTCATTTCAGGATGATTACTATAGGAAAATCATGAGTATTCCTGATTCGAAAATATCATAGAATTTCATGCAGCATAGAAGAGTTAGTGGTAGCTCCATTTTTACTTTTAGCTTTTGAAGGCATAATCCATTTAAGTAGAGTGCATTAACATACCCTTAAACATGATAAATAATCATATTATCAAGGTATTCAATGCATCAAGACGAATATCTATTGTGAAATTTTCACAAAATTGAATGGAATCTATGAGTACTTATTGGTCCTAGTAGAGGTGTTTGTACAAAAAGGATGGTTCTAGTAGAGGTGTTTCCAGAGAAAAGAGCTACAAAAAAAATATCAAGGACATACATTGTACTTATTGGTCCTAGTAGAGGTGTTTGTACAAAAAGGATGGTCCTAGTAGAGGTGTTTCTACAGAAAAGATTTAGAAAAAAAATATCAAGGACATACATTGGTGGGCTCATTTCCCAAGCAACGACATACATTGATGATTAGACATCTCCTCAAACAAGTGATACTAGGAGCTTGCTATAACAAACTTATGCTCAAGAAAACCTAGCGTAAAAAGTAAACAAGAGAACCCTAAACCCTTTTTGGATAGGAAGATCGTTTCCCTAGGGCCAAAAAGGCCCATCACAACAGTTATCCTTTTCCAAAGCATGGTTAGACATCTCCTCAAACAAGCAAAGGAGATATTACAAAACCCTGCTTGGATAGGGATATCGTGTCTGTAGGGCCAAAAAGACCCATCACAACAGTTATGCTTTCCTCGGCATGGTTAGACATCTCCTCAAACAAGTCATTTCAGGATGATTACTATAGGAAAATCATGAGTATTCCTCATTCCAAAATATCATAGAATTTCATGCACCATAGAAGAGTTAGTGTTTGCTACATTTTTTCTTCTAGCTTTTGAAGGCATAATCCATTTAAGTAGAGTGCATTAACATACCCTTAAACATGATAAATAATCATATTATCAAGGTATTCAATGCATCAAGGAGAATATCTTTTGTGAAATCTTCACAAAATTGAATGTAATCTATGAGTACTTATTGGTCCTAGTAGAGGTATTTATACAAAAAGGATGGTTCTAGTAGAGGTGTTTCCACAGAAAAGAGTTACAAAAAAAATTATCAAGGACATACATTCTACTTAGTGATCCTAGTAGAGGTGTTTGTACAAAAAGGATGGTCCTAGTAGAGGTGTTTCTATAGAAAAGAGTTACAAAATAAAAAATGAAGGGCATACATTGGTGGGTTCATTTCCCAAGCAAGGACATACATTGATGATTAGACATCTCCTCAAACAAGTCATACCGGGAGCTTGCTATAACAAACTTATGCTCAAGAAAACCTAGCGTAAAAAATAAACAAGAGAACCGTAAACCCTTTTTGGATAGGAAGATCGTTTCGCTAGGGCCCAAAAGCCCCATAACGACAGTTATCGTTTCCCAAAGCATGGTTGACATCTCCTCAAACAGGCAAAGGAGATATTACAAAACCCTGCTTGGATAGGAAGATCGTGTCCCTAGGGCCAAAAAGACCCATCACAACAGTTATCCTTTCCCAAGCATGGTTAGACATCTCCTCAAACAAGTCATTTCAGGATGATTACTATAGGAAAATCATGAGTATTGCTCATTCCAAAATATCATAAAATTTCATGCAACATAGAAGAGTTAGTGGTAGTTCCATTTTTACTTTTAGCTTTTGAAGGCATAATCCATTTAAGTACAGTGCATTAACATACCCTTAAACATGCCAAATAATCATATTGACAAGGTATTCAATGTATCAAGAGGAATATCTATTGTGAAATTTTCACAAAATTGAATGGAATCTATGATTAACATAGCAGTGATCTCAACATTATTGAAGGTGTTGGTTCGCGAGCTACTTATTGGTCCTAGTAGAGGTGTTTCTACAAAAAATAAGTTACAAGAAAAATATCAAGGACATACATTGATGGGCTCATTTTCCAAGCAAGGACATACATTGGTGGTTAGAAATGTCCTCAAACAAGTGATACTTGGAGCTTTCTATAATAAACTTATGCTCAAGAAAACCTAGCATAAAAATCAAACAAGAGAACCCTAAACCCTACTTGGATAGGAAGATCGTGTTCATTGGGCCAAAAAGACCCATCACAACACTTATCCTTTCCCAAGCATGGTTAGACATCTCCTCAAACAAGTCATTTTAGGATGATTACTATAGGAAAATCATGAGTATTCCTCATTCCAAAATATCATAGAATTTCATGCACCATAGAAGACTTAGTGGTAGCTCCATTTTTACTTTTAGCTTTTGAAGGCATAATCCAGTTAAGTAGAGTGCATTAACATACCCTTAAACATGCTAAATAATCATATTATCAAGGTATTCAATGCATCAAGAAGAATATCTATTGTGAAATTTTCACAAAATTGAATGGAATCTATGAGTCCTTATTGGTCCTAGTAGAGGTGTTTGTACAAAAAGGACGGTTCTAGTAGAGGTGTTTCCACAAAGAAGAGTTACAAAAAAAATATCAAGGACATACATTGTACTTATTGATCCTAGTAGAGGTGTTTGTACAAAAAGGATGGTCCTAGTAGAGGTGTTTCTACAAAAAAGAGTTACAAAAAAAATATCAAGGGCATACATTGGTGGGCTCATTTCCCAAGCAAGGACATACATTGATGATTAGACATCTCCTCAAACAAGTGATAGCGGGAGCTTGCTATAACAAACTTATGCTCAAGAAAACCTAGCGTAAAAAGTAAAGACGAGAACCCTAAACCCTGTTTGGATAGGAAGATCGTTTCCCTAGGGCCCAAAAGGCCCATCACAACAGTTATCCTTTCCCAAAGCATGGTTAGACATCACCTCAAACAAGCAAAGGAGATATTACAAAACCCTGCTTGGATAGAAAGATCGTGTCCCTAGGGCCAAAAAGACCATTCACAACAGTTATCCTTTCCCGGGGATGGTTAGACATCTCCTCAAACAAGTCATTTTAGGATGATTACTGTAGGAAAATCATGAGTATTCCTCATTCCAAAATATCATAGAATTTCATGTAGCATCGGAGAGTTAGTGGTAGCTCCATTTTTTCTTTTGGCTTTTGAACGCATAATCCATTTAAGTAGAGTGCATTAACATACCCTTAAACATGCTAAATAATCATATTATCAAGGTATTCAATGCATCAAGATAAATATCTATTGTGAAATTTTCACAAAACTGAATGTAATCTATGAGTTCTTATTGGTCCTAGTAGAGGTGTTTGTACAAAAAGGATGGTTCTAGTAGAGATGTTTCCACAGAAAAGAGTTACAAAAAAAATATCAAGGACATACATTGTACTTATTGATCCTAGTAGATGTGTTTGTACAAAAAGGATGATCCTAGTAGAGGTGTTTCTACAGAAAAGAGTTACAAAAAAAATATCAAGGACATACATTGGTGGGCTCATTTCCCAAGCAAGGACATACAGTGATGATTAAACATCTCCTCAAACAAGTGATATCGGGAGCTTGCTATAACAATCTTATGTTCAAGAAAACCTAGTGTAAAAAGTAAACAAGATAACACTAAACCCTGTTTGGATAGGAAGATCGTGTCGCTCGGGCCAAAAAGGCCCATCACAATAGTTATTCTTTCCCAAAGCATGGTTAGACATCTCCTCAAACAAGCAAAGGATATATTAGAAAACCCTGCTTGGATAGGAAGATCCTGTCCCTCGGGCCAAAAAGACCCATCACAACAGTTATCCTTTCCCGCGCATGGTTAGACATCTCCTCAAACAAGTCATTTAGGTTCATTACTATAGGAAAATCATGAGTATTCCTCATTCCAAAATATCATAGAATTTCATGCAGCATAGAAGAGTTCGTGGTAGCTCCATTTTTACTTTTAGCCTTTAAAGGCATAATCCATTTAAGTAGAGTGCATTAACATATCGGTAAACATTCTAAATAATCATATTATCAAGGTATTCAATGCATCAAGACCAATATCTATTGTGAAATTTTCACAAAATTGAATGGAATCTATGAGTACTTATTGGTCCTAGTAGAGGTGTTTGTACAAAAAGGATGGTTCTAGTAGAGGTGTTTCCAGAGAAAAGAGTTACAAAAAAAATATCAAGGACATACATTGTACTTATTGGTCCTACTAGAGTTGTTTGTACAAAAAGGATAGTCCTAGTAGAGGTATTTCTACAGAAAGGAGTTACAAAAAAAATATCAAGGACATACATTAGTGGGCTCATTTCCCAAGCAAGCACATACATTGATGATTAGACATCTCCTCAAATAAGTGATATCGAGAGCTTGCTTTAACAAAATTATGCTCAAGAAAACCTAGCGTAAAAAGTAAACAAGAGAACCCTAAATCATGTTTGGATAGCAAGATCGTATCCCTAGGGCCCAAAAGGCCCATCACACTAGTTATCCTTTCCCAAAGCATGGTTAGACATCTCCTCAAACAAGCAAAGGAGATATTACAAAACCGTGCTTGGATAGGAAGATGGTGTCCCTAGGGCCAAAAACGCCTATCACAACAGTTATACTTTCCTCGGCATGGTTAGACATCTCCTCAAACAAGTCATTTTAGGATGATTACTATAGGAAAATCATGAGTATCCCTCATTCCAAAATATCATAGAATTTCATGCACTATAGAAGAGTTAGTGGTAGCTCCATTTTTACTTTTAGCTTTTGAAGGCATAATCCTTTTAAGTAGAGTGCATTAACATACCCTTAAACATGCTAAATAATCATATTATCAAGGTATTCAATAAATCAAGACGAATATCTATTGTGCAATTTTCACAAAATTGAATTGAATCTATGAGTACTTATTGGTCCTAGTAGAGGTGTTTGTACAAGAAGGATGGTTCTAGTAGAGGTGTTTCGACAGAAAAGAGTTACAAAAAAAATATCAAGGACATACATTGTACTTATTGGTCCTAGTAGAGGCGTTTGTGCAAAAAGGATGGTCCTAGTAGAGGTGTTTCTACAGAAAAGAGTTAAAAAACAAATATCAAGGACATACATTGGTGGGCTCATTTCCCAAGCAAGGACATACATTGACGATTAGACATCTCCTCAAACAAGTGATACCGGGAGCTTGCTATAACAAAATTATGCTCAAGAAAACCTAGCGTAAAAAAGAAACAAGAGAACCCTAAACCCTCTTTGGATAGGAAGATCGTTTCCCTAGGGCCCAAAAGGCCCATCACAATAGTTATCCTTTCCCAAGGCATGGTTAGACATCTCCTCAAACAAGCAAAGGAGATATTACAAAACCCTACTTGGATAGGAAGATCGTGTCCCTAGGGCCAAAAAGACCCATCACAACAGTTATCCTTTCCTCGGCATGGTTAGACATCTCCTCAAACAAGTCATTTCAGGATGATTACTATAGGAAAATCATGAGTATTCCTCATTCCAAAATATCATAGAATTTCATGCAGCATAGAAGAGTTAGTGGTAGGTCCATTTTTTCTTTTAGCTTTTGAAGGCATAATCCTTTTAAGTAGAGTGCATTAACATACCCTTAAACATGCTAAATAATCATATTATCAAGGTATTCAATGCATCAAGACGAATATCTATTGTGAAATTTTCACAAAATTGAATGGAATCTATGAGTACTTATTGGTCCTAGTAGAGGTGTTTGTACAAAAAGGATGGTTCTAGTAGAGGTGTTTCCAGAGAAAAGAGGTGTTTGTACAAAAAGGATGGTCCTAGTAGAGGTGTTTCCAGAGAAAAGAGTTACAAAAAAAATATCAAGGACATACATTGTACTCATTGGTCCTAGTAGAGGTGTTTGTACAAAAAGGATGGTCCTAGTAGAGGTGTTTCTACATAAAAGAGTTACAAAAAAAATATCAAGGACATACATTGTGGGCTCATTTCCCAAGCAAGGACATACATTGATGATTAGACATCTCCTCAAACAAGTGATATCGGTAGCTTGCTATAACAAACTTATGCTCAAGAAAACCTAGCGTAAAAAGTAAACAAGAGAACCCTAAACCTTGTTTGGATAGGAAGATCGTGTCCCTAGGGCCAAAAAGGCCCATCACAATAGTTATACTTTCCCAAAGCATGGTTAGACATCTCCTCAAACAAGCAAAGGAGATATTACAAAACCGTGCTTAGATAGGAAGATCGTGTCCCTAGTGCCAAAAAGACCCATCACAATAGTTATCCTTTCCTGGGCATGGTTAGACATCTCCTCAAACAAGTCATTTTAGGATGATTACTATAGGAAAATCATGAGTTTTCCTCATTCGAAAATATCATAGAATTTCATGCAGCATAGAAGAGTTAGTGGTAGCTCCATTTTCACTTTTAGCTTTTGAAGGCATAATCCATTTAAGTAGAGTACATTAACATACCCTTAAACATGCTAAATAATCATATTATCAAGGTATTCAATGCATCAAGAGGAATATCTATTGTGAAATTTTCACAAAATTGAATGGAATCTATGAGTACTTATTGGTCCTAGTAGAGGTGTTTGTAAAAAAAGGATGGTTTTAGTAGAGGTGTTTCCACAGAAAAGAGTTACAAAAAAAAAATCAAGGACATACATTGTACTTATTGGTCCTAGTAGAGTTGTTTGTACAAAAAGGATGGTCCTAGTAGAGGTGTTTCTACAGAAAGGAGTTACAAAGAAAATATCAAGGACATACATTGGTGGGCTCATTTCCCAAGCAAGGACATACATTGATGATTAGACATCTCCTCAAACAAGTGATACCGGAAGCTTGCTATAACAAACTTATGCTCAAGAAAACCTAGCGTAAAAAATAAACATGAGAACCCTAAACACTGTTTGGATAGGACGATCGTGTCCCTAGGGCCAAAAAGGCCCATCACAATAGTTATCCTTTCCCAAAGCATGGTTAGACATCTCCTTAAACAAGCAAGGGAGATATTACAAAACCCTGCTTGGATAGGGAGATTGTGTCCCTAGGGCCAAAGAGACCCATCACAACAGTTATCCTTTCCTCGGCATGGTTAGAAAGGGCTACTTGCTCTATGACCTAATCAAGATAGGAAAGTCAACATATGGCTACCTTATCCAACTTTCTACACTTTGATAGAGCTATCAAAAGTGACAAACAATTCGGAGCTCAAGTTGCTACTAAGGATGTGGACTATAGCACCCCTAATTTCTAAATATGTTTTCTTGCATTTAACCATCAAGGTTGCACCAATCAAAGCTTGACTACTGATGGTGTCATGTATGCTAACATCCTTGCCTGCTGCATGCTTGTGTGCCTTACCAAGTGGACTTTGGTGAGCCAAGGTTCATCATGCCATGTCAAAATTGGAACTTAATTTCTTGATGTGTTTGAGAGATTGGTGCAAAATCATCATTTTGAAAGACTCTTACACTATAATCATGGCGATGTAATATGGGGTATAGAGAGATTAGTGAAATTATTGTAAAAAGAATGCACTACATATATGGTGTCTTCTAACTTTTGTGCGATTAGTGTTACAATCATTTTACTGTGTGAGCCATAAAACCCAAAAATGATGTTTACGTGTGAACCCTCTAGCACTAGTTGTGCCTAGTATTATCATTACAGGCTTAGGTGTGTGGGTGTGGGTGTGTTATTTAGGTATACATGTATTTGTATTTTGAAATTGTACTTAATATAAAGATATATACACATGTGCATGTATGTCCATAATATGTTTGGATACATATGTGTATGTATGTGGATCGTTTGTATAGACATGTATGAGTGGCATTGTATGGATGTGTATGCATGTACCTGTAAACATGCATCTATACATGTGTATACATGCATGTGTAATCAAGTATACAAGCAAGGTTATGTTAGTAAAATAATCCATTGCCTAGTTGAAGATACAGCCATAACCAATGTAGCAAGTTCATAATCTTTTTTATTTACCAAATGTTATAGGAAAATAATTTTCTAGTCAAAGGGCAAGATAAGTTTCTAGTCAAAGGACATCAATTTACTAGTTATATCTAGGAAAATCCTATATTTTTAATTGACTAGAAAGATTATATGTAACTTGCTAGTTACAAAATAGTACTAGTTATAAGTACTGGAACATGAAATTTCCTAGTTATCTTGGTATTGTTACTAGTTTTACAACAAGTTACTATATAATATTACTAGGTAGGGCTCCAATTTTCTAGATAGTAACTAGAAAAAGGGACTTACTAGTTAGAAGAACCTCATGACGCCGAAAATCTCTAGTTATAACTAGGAAATGTTGCATCCTTACTAGTTTGGTTGAGGTTGTTACTAGTCATAATATGAATTTTCTATATAGGAAGTGATTTAGAGTTCCTTGTGTAGAGAGAGAGAGAGAGAGAGAGAGAGAGAGAGAGAGAGATGATCAATGTACTGTAGCAGTATAGCTTTTCAATGTAACAGCAGTCCACTGCGGTACTATACACTGCAACTAGAGTAGAACAATATACTAGGGTACTATGTATATATATATTATATAGAGAGAGAGACAGCGATCGATCTGAAGGAGGAGAGAGCGCGCGCGATTCTGCCAAGTAATTCTGTAGTTTTTCCATGTGACAGTTACCTGTGGGTGGCCTGTAGCCCCTTGGAAGATGGCGTGAGCCGCATAGCTAGCAGCGTTTTGCATCCAGAAGCCAACGTGAGGTATGCCAAGCTTCTTGGCAACACGAGGTGTGGAGAAAATAAAGACGTCGGCGATGATGCAGGAGACAGGAGGGCCCAGCAGCTCCTCCTCCACGAGGCGGCATAGCCGAGGCTCCATGTCGATGAGCGCTTGGCATGTTTTAGGCGCGTCACGATAGATTTCAAGTGGGGTTTTTTGTCCCACGTACAGCTCGGCGAGAGAAGGTAGCAGAGGCAGGACCCACAGGGTAAAACGAAGGGAGCACTCAGCTCAGTGAGAGAAGGTAGCAGAGGCAGGACCCACAGGGTAAAACGAAAGGAGCACCCACCATTCACGATGGGATGATGCGGATCATGGCTCTGCCATCACAATCACAAGCTTCAGTCTGGTGGGGTCTACGTCCCGATAGAGTTCGGCTGAAATTCAGGATGTTATGCTTTTAAATGAGCCTAAATATTAAATAATTAAAACCAAGCGTATTTAAAATCTACCAATCCAAAACTGAATAACTTAAATTCCTCACCGTTCTAATGAGAGGATTCGTTCTTCAAGGTTCTTCAAGCTCTTCCCCTCCTCCATCCACCAACATGCCTTGCTTCTCCATTCCTCTCCATTTCTTATGGAGTCCCTTTTTCAAGTTTTCCAAGCTCCTCCCCTTCTCCATTGAGCAACAAGCTCTTCCCCTCCCCATTTAACATTGCAAAGCTATCACTTCTACTATTTTTAAAGCAGTCCTTTCTTCAAGTTTCCTTTTTTGAAAGTCTTAGCAAAGTTTACCTTCACACCTAAAGCTATTTTTGCATGTGTTTACACAATTCTTCATGATTCCCATCACTATCACACATGCCACCCCTACTATCACAAATCCAAAAATTAATGTTCAAAACCCTCATCTGGTCCATTTAATGCCTCGAATCTTCAATGGGAGGCACGTACCAATCCATCATCAAAGTTTGATGTCCAAAACATTGCCTACATTCCATGGGATCAATTGGATGATTTCATATGTGGTGAATCTCAAAGAGAGGATGCACCTATTGGCTTTCCCAAGCAATGGACATCAAAGAATGCACCAGGTAAAGTATTACATCCAAGCAGAAAGTCACATGCAACTTATCAGGTAAATTCATACTTCCAAAGCACAATGTAAAATACACTAATTAAGCATTTTTTTCCAATGTGGAGTAATTTTCCCAATGTTATTGAATTTTCCATTATATTATATATATATATTAGTGCAACTTTGGCCCCGCTAATGTTCATGATAACCCACCAACAATGAAAGCCCAAAAGAAGGCAGGCAAACACAGAGTTAAGTCGCAAGCATATGCTGTAGGCTGTCAGTATCATTTTGTGGCTATGCAACTATACCTTTGGTCCACAATTTGCCGTTTGAATTATATTCAATATGAGCATGTTGATGCAAAAGGAAATGTGTGCCATGGTGCACTGTACACAAAACAAACTAGTGCAAGGATGGCCTTTGCACCATGGTTGTCGATGGGGGTGCGATCATGGATTTGTGACATGCTGCACAAAGGGTTCACACCGCAACAGGTATTGCAACATCACATACACACAGTACAAAGGGGTGCTAGAGATGGTAGCTTGAAGACCACAAGAGATACTTTTCTTACATTGCGGGATATTCTAAATATTTCAAGCAAGTTGGAAGCCATCACCTTGCAAATGGACCAAGACGATGCACGTAGCGTGCACAATTGGGCCGTCACAAATAAGAGCCAAAAATTTTTTAATCAAATCTTTGATGAAGCAAAAGGGCATACATTTGTGCTTGGTGTGAAAACCGATTAGCAACTAGAGATGGCAAAAACACATGGGGACAATGGGTTGCTAGCAATGGATGCCACCTTTGGCACCAATAAATATAAGGTATTATATTGTAATTATTGTGTGCATTGAAATTTTTTAAAGTAATGTTGACTAGAATGGTCTTTTGTAGTTTCAACTATACACAATCTTAGTGTTTGACTCTCATCGGAATGGCATCCCTATTGCTTGGATTATTACATCTTCTTGCGCCATGGTTGACATTTGATTATGGTTGGTGGCCTTTCGAAATTGATTGCTTGATGCCAAAAAATCATGGCAACCTAATGCATTTATGGTCGACGACGCCCTTGCAAAAATACAAGCCATTAGGTAAGCTATGCATAGATTAATTACTCTATATAATGTGTTATTTTATTGGACTTTATGTTGCACTGTGTATGGAATTAGATGTTTATTTGGGGACTCTTTGTATTTTGTTGGCAATAGGGAGGCCTTTGGTGTGCCAATATACCTTTGCATTTGGCATGTTCGACAGGCTTGGTTAAAGAATTTGATCAAGAAGGTTTCCAATGCCTCGAAAACGGGCAAACCTGTTCAAAGCACTAGGCCAAATAATGAATATGCGAAGCCAAGCTAGCACCAATCAGGTGAGTACTGAGCGAGAAGCTATGGACTTGGTGGATGATTTCTTGCATACGTATAAGGAAGAGGAGGACTTTGTCAAGTACTTTAAGGACCAGTGGATGGCATCAATAGGTAATGGTTTATAGTTTAGCTAATACTTTTGGCTCTCTTATTTGACTAACTTTTACTTTTTTTTCTTTACTTTTGGCAACCTACCACACTCAAATCAGGAGAAAAATGGTAGCATTGAGTCCTGTCATGGTATTCTAAAATCACGATTTCTTATTGGTCGTAAGACAATCCATGGTTGGAGAGTATATTGGCTCTTACAAAAGCTTTTGGGTCCTTGTCATTCCCATTATTGGTATGAAGACATGTTGAAGGAGGCTGGGTTCAATTTTTTTAAAAATATATCGGACCTTGTTGCAAGCTTCGTGCAACGTGCCCAAGAAATCTCTGATGACAATGTAAGGTTCTTAGATGTTGAGCATACGGTTGCCTTGGTCAATAGCCAAAGCAAGAGCGATCTATGGCACAAAGTGGAGAATGCAAATTGCGAGTGGGCATGTTGCTCTTGTGAATGGGCCATGCGTGGCAACCTTTGCAAACATCAAGCCAAGGTGATGATGATTAATGGCATACACTTTTCCCATGTCATCAAGGCATCAATGGACTTGTACAACTTGTCCAACAAAGATATACCATGTGAATAATTATATTGCTAGTACTACCTTGCTTTGGTTTGTAAGGTAAATAGAGAAGCAAGTATGCTTTGAAAATTTTTGCAGGTCATGGATTCTTATGCCAATTTGACCCTATTGATGTTGAGGAGCCACTTCCTATGTTTCCCCATGGGGTCACTGCAAGTATAGATGACTCCAAACCATAATTGTCAATTTATTACAAATTAACATTCATTTATGGAAAGTGGTTATTTACTAGGCACATCAACGATGTCACATGACGATAAGGCTACACAAGTATGCCAAATAGTAGTTGATGAGACACTTTCCCAATGTGGTAGGTATTGGATATGATCATTTTTGTCATTGATCTACAATGGATATTATTGGTAACTTGAAACAATGGGTGCTTGGCAAATGGTAATTTGGAGCTATTGGAGTTTGCTCGGCGTCTCGCTCTTCAAATGCAAATGTCTATCAAACAAGCAAAGGCATCAAAGTTGCAACTAGTGCATCCACTTAGTAGGTTGCACCCTATTGAGGATGGCTTTGGAAATTCTCCAGCAAGAGCGTAGCCATTCTTTGAGCTTGGTTACCGTAAGAAAGTTTTAAAGCGGAAAGAGCAATTAAGGGTTCTTCCCTCTTTCCCAAAGCCTCCTAAAAAAGTGAAGGAAACAATGCAAGACAAATTAGATAAGGCATGTGAGGATGAAGCAACAGGGCAAGCTTCAAGTTAATGGCTATTTTGCTTGCATCAACACATATGGACATATCTTTACATGGCATTGACTTTTGAGGATTTAAATTTGTTTGGTTTTCACAACCATTTGATGTCGAAATTTTCTAGTATTTTCATAATGTTTTACATTATCCTTGGAGTGACCCTCTCTCTCTCTCTCTATGTAATTACATCTATGTCTCATCATACACTTAGGTGTTGAAGTTAAACCCCATGTCTTCTCAATGTCTTTACTTGAGCATAAGTTTATAGCACTCATAGTAGCAATAGCACATTTTCATTAATAAAATAGGCACAATATGCCTAGTCCATGCTGGTTTTTTGCTTGCTCTATTGGTCCTAGATAAGCTCACATTAACAAGCTCTAATGCTCACTGCTCTTTGTAAGCCTCCACAAGCTCTTCCAGTGTAAGTCTTCAAATCTCTGACACAAATCAATCCAAGTATGGCTATGGTTTCAAATGAATCTTTGCAAGTCAGATGCAACTCCTATCTTCAGGCTCTAGCTCCTACAATACTAATACCATGTTCAAGATGCAAAGGGGGAGAGAGAGACATGGAAAGAGGCAATCTCATAGAGCATACAACTCTATATGAGATACAACTCTATATCTTCTTCATTATTCATTATACTCGACACACCAAAGCCAAAGTACACTAACCATTGTGTAAATACCTAACCTAGTAACTAATTCTAGTTAGGTCCTATTGACTCATGTATAAACATACATGAGGTACAACTAACCTACAATTGTAAGAGTTGGTTGAGCTTGATCTTGCAACATCCACCATTTCTTGAATCATTCTCTCTCCATCTCCTTGGAGTCAATGCCAATCACATCATTACTTGCAGATAGCTCATTATTATTCTATTGCCCTTGGTTTTCCAATAGAGAAGCTAGTTCGATCAACGTGTTTGAAAATGACAAAGCTAGAGAGAGTAGTTGCACCACACACACATATACAAAGATGATAGTTTGCACTTACCGTGCATATGCCAGCAACCCTATTGGCATAACACACACACATCCATTTGACCTTTTTATCATTGTTAGACCTTTGTTTTCCTATTTGACTCTATCTTTTAATGTATTTGTTTGATGTCATTGCTTTAACTACAATCTTTCTTTATAGGTCAATAAGACACACCTCCATTTTTTCGAGAGATTCTTCTGAAATGCTCTTCCATGCTTCTTTTTTGGGATTGTTTCAAGGGAGATACAATATTGTGATCCCTTGAAGGGTATTTGGAGGAAATATTCTTAAAGTTCAAATACTTCTACTAGGTTAATCCTTTCCATCATATTGAGTTGGCATTTACATGTCACTTTAGGGTGTTTATTTTTTAGGGGGAAAAGACACACTTTTTCCTCTTTAAACTTGTTTCTTATTTGAAGTTTTTCTATGTACATAAAATAAATGGATACACATCAAAACACATCTAGCCCATACTTATTTCCTTGAATGTTCCCCTCAATGTTCTAGTTCTTTGTCAAACTAGAGATATATACCATATTATGTTAAGACCAATTGATGGATAAATAACTTGCTCATTTGTACACCCATGTCCCATTTTGCATCTTGGAAGAACTTATAGTCTTTGCTTGCAGTTTGGCAACAAAATCTTTCATCGAAGGAAGCTCTATGATCAAATATCAACATTATCTTCCATATTGAAGACTATACTTGAGCATTGAGAGGAGATGACTTCATCTCCTTGCACTTCCTCATGTAAGATGCACTTCTTTGGAGCATTGCAATGATCAGACTTTGCTTTTGGATGAGGTAACAATGTCTTTTTCCTTTATTCTAAATGATGATAAAGGCTTTGATCACATTATTTATCAAAAGGCACAACTCATCCACATAGTTGAAGAGTAGCTTGATAGCAAGCTAAGAAATAATCGATTGAACATTTGAAAGCTAAGTCACATCAACAATATGTGTTTATGGACTCCAAGTATCATGGTTATCCGCTTGATGATGTTTGCATCATATGATTGCGAGGGAGTAGTGAGTTCATCTCTTCAATCATATGCATACTTTGAAGCATCCCACAACAACATTGAGTATATTTCATATGAAGAGATAAGAATCTGAACTTGTTTAAGATGAATATATGATTCAAAGATGCTTGGAATGATCACAGATCAGTAACTTCTATACACTTGTATGCATTGATGAAGCGATACAATTGCATAGTCAGAATATCCCACAGGCTACAGCTCTCCTTCGATTAAAATGAAGTAGGCGTGCTGTATTGACAGTATTCACATGCAACACAATTATAGTCTAGAGGCCTTGGCTGGACTAGTAGGATGCTTGCTGGGAGGCGAGATGGCTAGTGTCGAGGGCAGAGTCGCAGCCCAAGACTCTGCGTGGGGACGGCTGTGAGCTCTCCCACTGTGCCTAGCAAAGTGTTTGGGTGGAAGACGGGCAAGCCATGGTTGCCACCCTTGACAAAGACCTCGGTGAGGGCCTAATGGAAGGCCTCTGTGTGGTGGAAGGCCTAGAGACGAGATGAGTGCTAGAACTGTGAGACGGCAGCTTATTAAAAGTCCTCAACTGGGATAGTGCTAGCCAGGGGTGTCTCGTTCAGGACAAGAATCTGCAACTGCATACATTGGCTCAGGGATGTTAATATGAGGTTGCGTGTGATGAAGGATATTGCCTCAAGCTTGAGGTGGGTTAGGGTAGCGCAGAAGGGAAGGACGTTTGGGACATGTGGTGCCTGCATGGTGGGTTTCTCGCCACCGGTGGGAGAGCAGGTAGAGGGTGCGCAAGGCAGGGATGTGCCATATCTGCGGGGGGTAGGGGACCGGAGAAGGCGTTGTGGCTGAGGTCAAGAAGTGGAGGGAGGGGAGGTTAGAGAAGGCGGAGGAGGGGAGGCAGGTTGAGAGGAGGTTGGAGCTAAAGTCAAGCCTCCGGAGGGATCTGGAGCACCTAATCGTCCCCCTAATCCTGAGGAGAACGCTGTGCTGATCATCACGACTAGCAGTAGAGCGCGAGCCAACTAGGGTCTCTTTTCTCGATGAGAGGTCTCGAGATCAACTGCATGGACGGTGATTCTCCCACAGTAGGCATGCGACCCTGTTTTTGGTGAAGCTGTGAAGGCGCAGATCCAGTAGCACCTAGCGGAAAAGGATGATGATGATGATGCAGGCCACACAAATGTTAACGGGGCCATAACCGATTGTCACGAGCTTCAAGTGAAGGAATTAGGGATTACGGCAGAAGAAATAGAGACAGACCAAGGACTCACGATAGATTTCAAGTGGCGTTCATTCAGATGCCGTGGGCCTCGAAGAGAAGGGTGGGAGGGCCTCTACTTTCAGAGGAGCCGCACAGATCTCCTTCTCCATGCGCACAAGAGAGAGAGAGAGAGAGAGAGAGAGAGAGAGAGAGAGAGAGAGATGGGGGGGCGGCTCTGCTTCAGAGATGCAAAGCAGAGCTCCTTCTCCACTATGGGAGAGAGAGAGAGAGAGAGAGAGAGAGGGTTTGGGGGACCCCTCTCATGGAATGCATGGCCATGGGGCATGGATACACGCGGAGCCTCTTTTTACCATGATTATTTTTTACCAGCATGTCCCATGTCCACGTCGGCCTGTTGACTGCAAATGTGTACATAGGACAAAAAACCCCACTTGATATCTAGCCTGAGCCGTTTTAGGCACGTCCGTGTAGGTGTAGTCCTCTGGGGTGAGGCCATCCGGTATGCCCACTAGATTGATGCTCATGTCCTGCTGCTGCATTTTCAGTGTTCCTCGTTCGTACCTCTGATCGGGATCTTGAGTATTTCTGTAATTGAAATAATCGCGGCCGGAGAGGGGCACCTTCGCTTCTTCCTACGCGCACAGTAGCCGCTCGTGATTGTACTGCGTGTTCACGAACGTAACTTACAATAATTCAAATTTACAATTACAGTGTTGTGAGCATGTGAAGCTACAGTGTTGTGAGCATGTGAAGCGCCAATCGAAAATACAACAGTATATCTTTTGGTATAATTCAACATTTGCATTTAGCGTCAAAGCGTGCATGGAATGCTAGGCCTCTTTGCCGAAGCGGCAGGCAAAGTTGTGTTGCTATCATATAACTTCACTCAACAATCCATCTCTCATCTTTTTAAAAAAAAAAAATTATTTACTTTTTTTTTCTTTCCCTCCAAATTCCTTATGTTTAATTTTTTCTCCCTCTTCTTTTACTTTTTATTTTAGTTTATTTTTTCTCCTCTCTTGGTTCTCTCTATCTCTCTTTTTATTCTCCCCCCTCTCTCCTCTCTTTTCTTTCTCTCTCCCTTTCCTCCTTTTTCTTTTTTTTTCTTCTCCTTCTCTCTCTTCATTCTTTTTTTGAAATTTTTCTTCTCTCTCTCTCTCTCTCATTCTTCTTCTTCTTCTTCTTTCACTTTCTTTCCCCTCCCCCCTTAGTCTCTCTTAAAGTATGTAAATTTTATATTTTCCCTATGTATAATTCTCTCTTTATGTTTGTATTCTCTCTCTTCTTCTCCTTTTTCTCTCTTTCCTCTCTCTTTTTTTCTCTCTCTCTCTCTCTCCGTCCCCTTTTCTTCTATCCTCATCTCTCCTTTTTTTTTCATCTCTTTCTCTCTCTTTTTTAAATTTTATATATTCTCTCTCTCTCTCTCTCTCTCTCTCTCTCTCTCTCTCTCTCTCTCTTTTCCCTCTTTCCTTCTACTCTCTTCCTTCCTCTTTCTAAAAAAATATTTAAATTGAAAAAATGCTTCCCTTTTCGTTTTTTTTCCATCTCTCTTCCCCTTTTCCTCTTTCTTCTTCTTCTTCTTTTTCTTTCTCTCTCGCTCCTCTCTTTTCTTCTTTCTCCCCTCTCTCCTCTCTTTTCCTTCTCTCTTTATTTTTTTTCTTTTATCTTTCTTTTAAATTTTATTTCCTCTCTCTATAATTATCTCTCTATGTTTAAAATCTCTCTCTTCTTTTTCTTCTTTTCTCTCTCTCATTTTCTTCTCTCTATCTCTCTCCCCCTTTTCTTCTTCCCCCTCTCTCATCTCTTTTTCTCTCTCTATGTCTCTATGTCTCTGTCTCTGTCTCTCTCTCTCTTAAATTTTATATTTTCTCTCTATAATTCTCTTTCTCTATATTTCCCCTCTCTCACCCTCCCTCTCCTCTTCTTTCTTTTTTGCTATTTGTATATTTCTCTCTGTTTCTCTCTCTCTCTCTCTCCATGTATTTTTCTTTTTTCTCTCTTTCTCTTTTAAGTTTTTTTCTCTTGCTCTCTTTTCTCTCTATATATATATTTTTCTCTCTATTTTTCACTTTTCTCTCTTTTCCTTTCTCTCCCCCTATTTTCTCTCTCTTTCAAATTATATATTTCATCTCTATCTCTCTCTCTAAGTTGAAAACTATATGAAAAAAAGTTTAATAAAAAAACTATTCTATTTTCTCTTTCCATCCTCTCTTCGTCTTTTTCTTTTTCTTCTTTATCATTCTCCTTCTTCTTCCTCTTTTATCTCCCTCTCAAAGTGTATGAAAAACTATGTCCCAAAAACTTTAAATTAGAAAAATCTTATAAAAATTTTTAATTAAAATTTTTAAATTAAAAAAATTAATCTAAGAGAGAGAAAACCTAGGCCCTACACATGAGAGAGAGGAGGGAAGCGGGAGAAGGAAAATATTTAATTTAAAAAAGACTATTCTCTTTTCTCTTTCCATCCTCTCTTCGTCTTTTTCTATTTCTTCTTCTTTATCCTTCTCCTTCTTCTTCCTCTTTTATCTCCCTCTCAAAGTGTGTGAAAAACTATGTCCCAAAAACTTTAAATTAGAAAAAGCTTATAAAAATATTTAATTAAAATTTTTAAATAAAAAAATTTAATCTAAGAGAGAGAAAACCTAGGCCCTACACATGAGAGAGAGGAGGGAAGCAAGAGAAGGAAAATATTTAATTTCAAAAAAAAATCTCTTTCCTCTTTTCCCTCCTCTCTCCGTTTTCTTCTTCTTTTCTCTCTTTCTCTTCTTCTATCTCCCTCTCAAAGTGTGTAATTCTCTCTCTCTCTCTCTCTCTCTCTCTCTCTCTCTCTCTCTCTCTTTGCCTTCTATATTAGTTTATTTTTTCTCCTCTCCTGGTTCTCTCTATGTCTCCTTTTATTCTCCCCTCTCTCTCTTTTCTTTTCCTTCGCTCTCCCTCTCCTCCTTTTTCCCTTTTTTTCTTCTTCTTCTCTCTCTCTTCATTCTCTTTTTATATTTTTTCTTCTCTCTCTCTCTCTTTTCCTTCTATCTTTTTCCTCTATTTTTAATTCTCTCTCTCTTTCTTTTTAAATTTTATCTTTCCTCTCTCTATAATTCTCTCTACATGTTCCCTCTCTCTCTCTCTCTTCTTTCACTTTCTTTTTCCCCTCCTAGTCTCTCTTAAAGTATGTAAGTTTTATCTTTTTCCTATGTATAATTCTCTCTCTTCTTCTCTCTCTCTCCTTCTCTCTCTTTCTCTCTCTCTCTCTCCTTCTCTCTCTTTCTCTCTCTCTCTCTCTCTCTCTCTCTCTCTCTCTCTCCAACCCCTTTTCTTCTACTCCCCTTTCTCTTAATTTTTTTTCCATCTCTCCCTTTTTCTTTTAAATCTTATCTTTTTTCTCTCTCTCTCTCTCTTCCTACTCTTTCCTTCTACTTTGTCCCTTTCTCTCTCTCAAAAAAAATATTTAAATTTAAAAAAAAACTTTTCTCATTTTTATTTTTACCCATCTCTCTTCCTCTTTTCCTCTTTCTTCTTCTTCTTCTTTTTCTCTCTCATTCTTTCTCTCTCCCCCCACTTTTCTTCTTTCTTTCCCCTCTTCTCTCTTTTCCTTCTCTCTCCTCTTTTTTTCTTTTTCTCTCTTTAATTTTTTTCTGTGTGTTCAAATTCTCTCTCTTCTTCTTCTTCTTTTCTCTCTCTCCTTTCTTCTCCCTTTTCTTCTCCCCCTCTCTCCTATCTTTTCCTCTCTCTCTCTCTCTCTCTCTCTCTCTCTCTCTCTCTTAAATTTGATCTCCTCTCTCTCCCTCTCCTCTTCTTTGTTTTTTGCTCTTTATATATTTCTCTCTCTCTCTATTTTTCTTTTCCTCTCTCTTTCTCTTTTAAGTTTTTTTATCTTGCTCTCTTTTCTCTCTATATATTTTTTATTCTCTCTCTATTTTTCGCTTCTCTCTTTTCTTTTCTCTCCCCCTAATTTCTCTCTTTCAAATTATATATTTTCTCTCTGTCTCTCTCTAAGTCAAAAACTATATAAAAAAAAGGTTTAAGTAAAAGAAGACTATTCTCTTTTCTCTTTCCCCCTCTCTTCGCCTTTTTCTCTTTCTTCTTCTTCTTCTTCTTTTTCTTCCTCTTTTGTCTCCCTCTCAAAGTGTGTGAAAAACTATGTCCAAAAAACTTAAAAAAATCTTGTAAAAATATTTCATTAAAAAATTTTAATCTAAGAGAGAGAGAGAGAAAGAGAGAGAAAAAACCTAGGCCCTACACATGAGAGACAGGGGAGGGGGAGAAGAAAAATGTTTAATTTAAAAATATTATTCTCTTTCCTCTTTTCCCTCCTCCTCTCTCAGTCTTCTTTTTCTTTTCTCTCTCTCTTCTTCTATCTCCCTCTCAAAGTGTGTGAAAAACTATGTTAAAAAAACTTTAAATTAAAAAAACTTTTAAAAATATTTAATGAAAAAAGTTTAACCTAAGAGAAAGAGAGGAGAGAGAGAGAGAGAAACTTTTGATTTAAAAAGAAGTTTGATTTAATTAAAGGAGAGAAAGAGAGATAAAGATTATAAGTGAGAGAGAAGGGAGGGGGTTTTAATTTATAAAAGGGAGGTTGGGGGGGGGGGGGGGGGGGGGGGGGAGGGGGGCTTGTAGTGAAAAAAGGAGGGGGAAGAGAAAATGAAAGATTACAAGTGAGAAAGAGGGGAGAGGATGAGGTTTTGATTTAAAAAATGAAGTTTGGAAAAGGGGGTAGGTTCGGGACCGGTTCGGGAAGCCCTCTAGAGGTTTTGGGCCTTTCAAACCTATAGCGAAAATAATATAGTAAGATTACAATATTGTGAACATGAGACCCTAACAAAAAACACATTAGCATCTCTTTTTGTATAATTTTCTTGTTTTGAAAAATCAAGACTTGAATATGTTTTAAACCGGCTACATTTTTTGGCCTGCCTTACAAAGCCTCACTAAGTCAATGGCATTTAGTGAGTTGCATTTTGTTTGGCAATGTCAAATAAGTTAATACGTGGTGTGCATGTCATGACTCGTGTGAATTGCTCTCTATTGTTGTATTGTGTTCAAAATTGTAGGAATATATTCTAAATAATTAATGATGTTGAGACGATATTTGATTTACCAAGTTGGAACAAGTAATTGAGATTATGTTTTTCTTCTTTGTGTTGAGATTGAATAAAGAAAAACTTACGATGAAAAGAAGCAGCAAATTACCAAGTATGCATCTTACTTTAAAAAACTTTTATCTCTGTTAACTTGGCCCCCATGTCAAGTGGGCTCCATAGGACATCCAAAACTGTAGGGAAAATTTTAAAATTTTTTGCCTCATCTACCAAAATGAACTTTTCACTGTAACTCATTTAATATTGTCTATAGTCAAAGAAAAGATTTTTTGGTGTGTATCTCTAAAATAGAGCTTTTTGTTTAGTCATTCTCTCTCCACTATGCAAATCCATTTATCAAACTTTTGTCACTATCTCCTTCCTTCCACAACCATAGACATATCGACAAAGCCACCTTTGGCATTTGCTACTTTATATCCACCATTCATCCTTTTATGAGATCCAACTCCCCACCTTCTTCCTCCCAAGAATTACAAGTTGCTTTTTGTTAAAGTTATTTTGGTGGCATCCGATGGAAGTCATCAATTATGTTCTCAAGATTCCTCAATGCTTCATATACCCATTTAAAACACAAAGAACATGCATTGAAAATGGATGGGAAAAATGTTTAATAAAGATTCATTGGTTTACATGCAACAAAGAGCAATAACCCCCCATCAAGTAAGACATCGTAATGTATTGAAGAATCATTGCGAATGTAGATTATTTGGGTTTGAGGAGGCTAGAGATGGGGATCTTGTTACACAAGTACAACATGTGTATACTACAAAGGGTTCGAAGCTTGCATCTCATTATATACATAATGTATTCCTATTTCTTAATTGTAAGTCTCTATTATAATATTTCTTTTCTTTGGTTATGGTGCTTTACACTCATGAATTTCATCTACATACAAATATATATTTGCCTCATAGGTAAATTTATAATCAAATCTAATAGAGGAACAACCACGACGTCTACAACCATAACTACGACTACGACTACGACAAACCACTACCAGTAGCACTACCACTATAATAAACAAGAAAAGAAGAAAAAACAACAACAACTACTACTACTACTACAATAACAACAAACAAGAAAAGAAGAGAAAACTACTACTACAAAAAAAAAAAAAAACAAGAAAACTAAATAACAATACAACAACAACAAATAAGAAAACTACTATTACTACTACTACAATCACGACTACAACCACCACAACAACTCTCTCTCTCTACCACTACCACTACCACTACCACTACCACTACCACTACCACTACCATTACAATAAACAAGAATAGAAGGAAAATCAACAACAACAACAACTACTACTACTACTACAACAACAACAAATAAGAAAAGAAGAAAAAACTACTACTACTACTACTACAACAACAACAAATAAGAAAAGAAGAAAAAACTACTACTACTACCACTACTACAACAACAAACAAGAAAACTAAACAACAATAAACAAGAAAAGGAAAAAAAAAACAACAACAACAACTATTACTACTACTACTACAATAACAACAAATAAGAAAAGAAGAAAAAACTACTTCTACTACAACAACAACAACAACAATGACAACAACAATGTCAAACAATAAAACTAAACAACAATAAACAAGAAAAGAAAAAAGACTACTACTACTACAATAACAACAAATAAGAAAACTACTATTACTACTACTACAATCACGACTACGATGACTATGACTACCACAATAACAACAAACTAGAAGAGAAGAAATTAAACAACAACTACTAATATCACTACCACTACCACTACTACTATTACTACGGCTACCACAACAATAACAAATAAGAAAATAAGAAATTAAATAACAACTACCACTGTCGCTACCGCTACCATGACAACCACAAAAATAACAAAAAAGAAAAGAAAAAATTAAACAACAACTATCACTGCCACTGCCACTACTACTACTACTACTACTACTACTACTACTACTACTACTACTACTACTACTACTACTACTACTACTACTACTACTACTACTACTACTACTACTACCATAACAATAACAAACAATTAAAAAAGAAAAGAAGAAATAAAACAACAATAATAACAACCACCTCTCCCTCCTCTCTCTCCCTCCCTCTCCCTCTCCCTCTCTTTCTCTCTTTCCCTATTATGTTTAATGTTTTCTCCCTCTCTCTCTCGTTTCTTCTTTCATTTTCTCTCTTCCTCTCCCTCTCTCATTTCCTCTCCCTCTCTCTCGTGCATTGTGGTGGCAACCACTCCTAGCCAAGTGCCAAGATCCTAGATCTAGGCCTTGGACAAATTGTGGTAGGTTTGGCCACGATGCCATGTAATGTAGGTTGCCTAGGAGATTCCCCTACATCCAACAGTACAATCCGCCATACCTAGGGAACATGCCACCAAAGAAGAGAAGCCTAGCTAGTGCTCCCAGCACCAAACGATGCAAAACCAGCCATCCCTAGGATGGAGATCAATCCGACAGGCATACCAAGGCCACCAAGACCCTACGTAACCCATCCCCCAAGCGATGCTCAAGTCCATTACGTGGAGGAGCCTAACGAAGATGAAGACTATGTGAACCCTTACGTCTCATATGATAAAGAGGACAATCCAGTCCTGATGGACTATCGACTAGTACCAGTGATGGTGCTAGGTAGAGGTAGGGGCCAATCTCGTGTTGGACTTGCGGTCACCAAAGCCACATCTCATCATGATGTCTAGAGAGAGAACAAGCAAATAGGGAGAAAGCTTACCTCATATGTGTTGAGTGCGGTATCACTCATCTCTTTGCCAACTGCCCTAGATGAAAGCCATCCTCTAGCTCGACAATCGTGCCATTAGTGCAATTTAGATGTAGTCTTAATAGGAAATAAGATCCAAAGGAGAAGGAAGAAAAATAATGACACAAAGGTCACACTTAAGATTGAGGATGCAACAATGCTAGTGAATGTCAAGAAGGTCATAGATGCAAAGGCAAAGACCACTACTCCAAGGATGGCAAAGAAAGGGAGTGCCAAGGTAGGGGAGTATCCTCACCCTAGGCGCCAACTCAAGGCAATAGCCAAAGTCAAGGAGTGGGTAAAGGAAGCCCATGAGCACCTCAAGGATACTGAGCCTATTTTAGAGGATGAGGTTGAGGACCTCTCTAGCGTAAGCACCCCACTCTCACCTACACAATCAAGGTCAAGAGATGCACCCATGCCACATGTGGTGCCACCTAGGCCAAGTTTAGATGTTACGGGCTAGCTAGTCAAGCAAGGCCATTGGCCAAGAAGCACAAACCTAGGAGAGAGGCAAGAAACTAGTAACCTCCTCACAACGTTAGTGACCACCCTAATGACTCTCATTTTGGGAGACCTGCTCAGGTAGCACCCCATGCTATGGCAAGAGTTGAAACATTGGGTGGAAGAACTGATGGAGCATGCTACCGCTGACTTGCAAGATCATGATGCAGTCATGCAAATACCCAACTTGGCACTGCACTTAGTGCCAAAGTCACTACACATCAATGCCTTTTAGGAAGGCACTAAGATGCACGTGGTCTGTCCTATCCTAGCCATAGGAGATGTAACACTGAAGGGAATCGTAGATGCTGGGGCCAGGAGTGAGTGTGTCCCTTGCCCTAAGGATGAGAGAGATTGGATGCACGTGCTAGTGACCATCGATCTCCCATTCTTAGATGAAGAGGAGATGTACAAATAGGCTACAAAAACTGCAAGCGTGTCGAAGAAGGAGCCCATTGTGCCACTCTACATGATGGCTAGGAGCTCAAGCAGTCAACTAAGGCCTATCTCTTTCCATGTTCCTAGAAACAAGCTAGAACTTCACAATATTCTTGAGTATCTGACACACAAATCGATCCGCAACCTCGCTACTAATCTCAAGCCTCTTAGAGACCTCCTAGATGAATCTAAGTGGAAATGGACTAAGGTGCACAATTTTAACGTACTGTACAATGGGGCCTTAGTCATTGACAAAGGACAAGCTAGAGACGAGAGTCTAGGGGATGACAAGTAATCAAGAGGAATTGATTCCGATGATGAGTACAAGGACTGTCTACCTCTCTGTTAGTGAGGAAAGTGAAGAAGAGATAGACACCATAGAGTATGATATTGAGAGAAGAGTGATAGAGCAGATAAGGGTGGAGACCAAGCCTCAAAAAGGGAGTGCTTACAAGATCGAGAGGGGAGTCATGCTGATGGAGTGCGATCGCTCCTGGTTGGAGCACGTGGGAGCAATAGATTACAAACAAGCAAGGATAGGTGAACCACCCACAACACCCTTGCTTAGGATGGACGAACCTACCAAGATACGACTACTTGGGGAAAATCCTTCCCCTAGCGAGGATGACGAGTTTAATTTTGAATTGGAGGTCAGTATGGAGAGTGACCCAAAGATACCTTGACCTCTTAGAAACAAATGCACCAAGGGGGACTTGCCAGTCCACCTGAGGCGTAGACGAGTGAAGGAAGAAAGGAGAGGACATATGAAGAAGTCGGAGGCAGAACAATAGAAGAAACCACACGACCTACCAAAACGATTTAGGAATTTTAAGAAAGTTACATGGTAGTGATCTTGATGGGGGAAAAAAGACAAGGATAGACAAGGGAGTTGATCGAGGGACTCGCCAAGGTAAAAGAAGTCAACTTGGCAGGGGAAGACGAGAAGCCTCGACCTGTGTTTATAGCTGACAACTTGACATAGGGGGAAGAGACCAATATCATTGCACTCTTGCAAGAGTACGTGTAAGTGTTCACCTGGTCCTTAGATGAGCTCAAAGGAGTGGATCCTAGAGTGGTGACGCATAACATACCAATGGCCCCGAATGTGGTGCCAATAAAACAATGACCGTACCCTATGAATCCAAAACATGTCCAAGCCGTGAAGGAGGTAATTGATAAGCTAATGAGGGCATGATTCATCCGTGAAGAAATAGAGCACACAGACTAGTTATCACCAATCGTGATAGTCATGAAGAAGAATGGGAAGATCCAAGTGTGCATGAACTATAAGAAGGTTAACGCTATGAGAAAAAGGGATAATTACCCATTACTATATACGGAGCACATCCTCAAAAGGGTAGCAAGTAAAGAGGCGTATAGCTTTTTGGACGGCTTCTCGAGATACAACAACCAGGTGCAAGTACATCCCAATGAAAGGAACAAGACTGCATTTGCCACTAAGTGGGGTGTCTTCACTTATCTCGTAATGCCCTTTGGGTTGATGAACACACCTGCAACCTTTCAACATCTAATGTGCACCATCTTCAAAGATATTCTTAGATGAGAGCTAGAAGTTTTTGTAGATGACCTATGCATGCATTCTAGCTGGGTAGAACACTTGGAGAGGCTAGGAGCGGTCTTTGAATGATGGCAGCTTTACAACCTCTCATTGAACCCCTTGAAGTGCCAGTTTTGGGTCAAGCACAGATGCATTCTAGGGCACTTGTGTCCAAGAACGGCATAGCCACCGACTATTTGAAAGTTTGGGTCGTTGTCGACTTGCCGCCACCTAAGGATTATAAGAAAATTCAGTGTTTCTTAGGTCACACTAGATACTATTGGCACGCCGAGGCATGAGCTACCAAGAAGAAAGATGCCAGGACAACAATGAAGTTCTTGTGGGAGTAGGTCATCTCACGTTTTGGTTGCCTTATCAAATTAGTAAGCAACGAAGGCACTCACTTCATCAATGAGGTGATTGCCCACCTGCTCTCAACCTTCTTAGTCATCCATAGGAAATCCTCACCCTACTACCCTCAACCTAATGGCCAAGAAAAATCCAAGAACAAGATCTTAGTCAATGTCATTACAAAGGTAGTTTTCACCTCATGAAGTGACTGGGACAACAAACTTATGGCATCATTATGGGCCTATCGGATAGACAGCTGTGGGAAACGATTGTGGGACGACAGACGCCCTTTAGGTTGACCTATGGCGCTAAGACCATCTTGCCATTAGAATTCTTTGTCCCTACCCTGAGGATAGCAATACAGGAGAGATGGGAAGGGAAGGAAGCTTGGACTGACCATCTCATGGAATTGGAACGACTCTCTAAGACTTGGCTCATAGCTACCCATGCCCTAATTTGTGAGAAAGAACGACGAAAGATGTGCTTTGACAAGCACGTCAAATAACTCGACTTTGAGTAGGGAGACCTTGTTTTGCTCTACTCAGTAAAGAGTGACAAGCAGAAAATGAAATTCTGAGGATTAGGACCTTTCCGAGTGCACACCATTAGTAGGACGGGAAACATGAAACTTGAAACCCTTGAAGGTGAGGGAATAGGCTTCTTTAATGGTAGTTTCATGAAGAATTACTACCTTTCCATACACCCACTGCATGAGCCCCCTATGCTAGAAGCCCCTGTCAATGTTTTTGTAGCCACCATCACCGAATTAGAGGATGAGGATGAGGAGGCAGTAGCACCACTATACCTACGCATCGCGGCCACTGCCCACCAGTGCACACACACATTTGATGCCTTGATTGACAAGGGAGATGACTTCAACGTCTTGACTTATGCTCATTGGACCCTCATTGGTCAGCCACAGTTACAGCCCACCAACGCTAAACTTAGTCCATTCAGGGGCAAGTCATATACACTCTTAGTAGGGAAGTGCAAGATCGCAGTCTCTATTGAGTCTGAGAGCCTATCAGTCATCTTTTGTGTATTGCCAAATACAAAGGATGCAGGTCAAGAATCTTTGTTAGGAGGACGCACTTTCAAGAAGCAAGCACATTGCAACATAGACTATGATCTGTAGTGTATTCACTTTTCCATTGGCAACATTCAAATTGTGACAGCTTTTGGCAAGGGCAGCGAGGCCCCAGCCAAGCTTGCCATACCACTGATAGAGCTATCTAGGACCAAGCCTAAGGAGGGAGGTCGTGAGTCATCACAACCCACCCAGACTACAAAACCACGGCCAACTAAGGCCATCCCCCAAGCCATAGAGTCCACGCTTAAATGGGTGCCAAAGCACCAAAAGTGACCTACTCATAGCTAGAAAACATAGCCCCGCAAGGCTAACAACTATCATTCGAAACCTAAGAGACCAACGATGTAGGTGCACAATCAAGCCGCGATGGATCCCCAAGGATCTATTGTGAGACTAGGGATACTACGAAGGGAACACCTGGATATGGGTTCCCAAGAAGGGAAATCCTAGAAGCATAGCCCAACCACAACCATTGCCTGCCACCCCACCCCCACATAGCCACACTCCCACTAAGGCAATGAGCACCCAAGAAACCCAAGTTGCAAAGCCTACAAAACCCACAATGATTGCAGTAAAAAAAAACCCAACCAATCTATCGATCGAAATAGTAGCTTGATACTGTGAAATCATCTAAGTCTAGAGATCTTGGCATCCCAGTTGGCTACACAAGAGGAAAGCAACGCATGATCTATGCCATTGGAGCCATCTATGCCATCTATACCCCACAACAGCACTGAACACACAAATCAGACTACGGAGTTATGCTTAGATACACCACTGTCTAGTCCACTGCTCCTCCAACCATCACTGTCTAGCTCAATTCCACCCCACCACCAGTAGGTCTTAGGCATTCCTACGAGCGATGTTCATTTCTATTGGTCGCCAAGAACCTTGCTGAGAATATGGGTGATGACTTGGTGACTTGCATCATGCTCTTGGACAACACTTTCACCATGTTCACTAGGAGATATAAAAGACTTGACCTTGGCTTGCTTGATGAACCCCTTGCCTTTGATGTTTGTTCCTTATCCTACACTGGGGAAGAATATGAGTTCATGATCGTAAAACTCCCCAAGGTTGCAAAGGAGTTGATCGATAATAGTGAAATCTCAAAAGAGCATGCACTCATCAGATGGCTAATACCCAACTAATAACATCATATCGTAAGCCCCAAAGGCCTGTGTCACCCATTGAGCTTGAGGAACTCACTCACCTCGCTGACTCTGACTCATTGTTCTTAAAAAAATGGTGTAACCTACGTCTCCAATGGGAGAAACATGGTTACCAAGTACTGACTAATGTTGAGTAGTGACCTGCAATTAAAACAACCGAGTATGACCACACTTACATAGCACCAACCTCTTTCAGGTCTTGGCCATCACTCGAAACAAACACCTGGACGACCGCCCACCCTTACATTGATTGCATCCTTACAGAAGAGAAGCTACATGTGGCTAGCTGCATTAACTTGGGTGATTTTTTACTGGATGTCCTAACTTACATTACCCAAATATGCATTAGCCCTTGTAATCTCGATCGTCATGCCCAATTGGAATAAAACCCTAATTTCTACAATTGGCTTATGCCAAACTAGATAGCACCATACTGTGCTCAATTGCCCTTGCCTCTCCCATGTCCAATCCTAGGAAGGATTCCCATCATTTCTCAAGGGGGGAGGAGGTAAGGTGATAAAGAATACATATGCAAGAAGGAAACAAAAAGACTTAATCAAAGAAGCATGGAAGAGTAAAAAAGGGTTGGAAAGAAAATGCCGATGGAATGAATAGGCTACTATTCTAAAAACTTCATGTCTTTAATTCAGCTCGTTCATTCTCTTCATGGAAAAAAAATCAAATTCTTTCTTACCAAAAATAATTTTGAGGAATACTAATGTTGGACTATGGTAAATGATAGGTACCCATAATAGCATGCCAAGATAAAGGTGGCAAGCTCCCTTTTACGAAAGAAGAGCGGACTAGGTACAGCCTAAGTGTTGAGACAAGGGGCTTTAGCCATTTCACCTTCAAACACACATTGAAATTGGACGATGCCATCCTAGAGGAGCCAACTGTAAAGCAATTGGTGGACAAAATGTGCCCTCTGGAAGTACATGGAGAAAGTAGGGCAATCAGCTGACTATAGCATGTGCGCAGAGTTCTTGAGAAGCTTTGATGATGCAAGAAACTGCAGCACAATAACAGGCAAGACAGGAGAAGAAGAATGCCAAGGGGAGGTGCCCCTAAGTGCTGTCATGGTGGAGAAGGCCCTAGGCTGCCCCTAAGAAAGTAAAACATCCTTGAGGAGATGTATATGCCATGCTGGGAGTGAACAAGCATGATGTGCACACAATGGATGGGATAAGTCTATGTCAAACATCCCAAACCGAAAAGTGAGGATACAAGCAAAGATGGCCCATGCTCTCTTCTCGGGACAGAGGTACAATGCATTGATGAACAAGATTGGCATGCCACTGCTGGAGAGCATAGCTGCATGGTCCCTTGAAGAATGACCAAACTTTACAAAGGAATGTGAAGTCATAATTGATGCTAGTATCATGGCACTAGGATGCATTCTTACCCAGGAAGGACACCCAATTGCGTATTCCTCTCACAAGCTCAAACCCTATGAGAAGAATTACGCCACATATTATCTTGAGCATTTGGCAATCATTCATGCTTTGAAACTCTAGCATCATGCTCATTAGAAAATTCATGCCTATGTGATTGATCACAAAAGTCCCAAATGGATTTTCACCTAGCTACACCTCAACATGAGGTAGAGAAGGTAGATTGTTCTCCAAAATTTTGATTTTAAAATCAAGTTTTACCCTGGGGGGAAGGACAATGTTTTGGTGGTGGCTCATGCCCCAAGTAGAAAATCAGGTCTTAACGGCTATCATCCAAGAGGCCATAAAGGAGGCAGAAGGAGCGAGAGAACCATCAGTGAGCCATGGGAAGTAGGAACTTCAGGCTACCCAAAAGGAGGCTAGGGAACAAGAGAATAAGAAGGACGCAAAGCCCCATAAACAAAGGATTCCAACATGCAGAGACAAGCCTTTTTTAGCACAATGCTTCATGTCACACAAGTTTAAGGTGAGGATTCGGTGGAGAGAATGAAAAGGAAGCTGGAGTTGACAACCAGAGCTTTAAGGTATGGCCTGCAAGAGGACACACTCCCAATCGATATAGGCATAACCAAGGAGCAACAACGTAGCTACTTGCGACAAGTCGGCCTCTCCACCGATGAGCTGAGGGAACTTGGATTTGAGGAACAAGAGCAACCCCATCCACCCCCAGTCCAACCCATAATGGAACAAGACACCAAGGAAGGGCCACACTTCAAGCAGGAATTTGAAGAAGAACCACAAATCAGAGAGCCCAGTCCACCCTTGCTTGATCTACCCCCAAAAGAGCCAAAGGGTGCCTAGGTTCTTGCACACATTATTGCTACAATAAGAAGAAGGCTAGAACTCATGGAGCAAGCTAGCAACGAGTGTGAGCATGGCCACATCAGCTTCCTGATGATGAGCCCATGCCATTATGCGAGGATCACCATCGCGTCAACTGGCCACAAGAGCTGACTATCTGGCAACAGTAGGAGCTCCAATCTAGACCCTTTGAGTTCTCCTTCCTCTATCCACGACCCTTGGACCGAGTTTTAATCCTAGAGGTAGTGGAAATGATAATTCATTTGGACAATACTATGGCGAACCAATGGGTCAAGGAGCGGAGCATCGTAATCCCTCAATGGAGGTGAGAACTTGTAGACTATTGGCAAGATAATGTCTATCAGGTTTCCAAAACTGTCTAAGGTTACGAGGCACAACCAAAGTGGTGGAGGAGGATTTGAGATACCAATTTTGATGCATGGACGGACTTTTGTGGTATGCTACCCCGAGAAAGAAACGATCCTATCTACATGTCCTACCCTCGCAAACATGGAGTAGATTGTGATAGGCAGATGCATGGTAGATACGACTTTCCCAAGATCTACAACTTCAATGCAGCAATTACCAAGGAATGCATGACCTTTAAAGCAAGGGACTTGCACCTATCCATCAATCGCTTCCTCAAGGATTTCTCTTCTTGCTCGGATCTAGCTTTCATAACTACTTGTAATTACCTTAGTACCATTAGTTTTTTGCTAAATCAAAAGCTAACAGAGCTGAGAAAGCCCACATTTCCCCACTCTTTTTTAACATTAACCTAGAAATAGATAGCTACGCTATGGCTAGGCTCATGATGAGGGCAACCCTGCTTCCCTCTTTTTGTATGAAGCTCCTTGAGGACATGAGCAATAGCCACTTTATGAGGTGCAATCATCCTTTCTTGTCAACCACACCTCTAAATGCAAAGACTAGTATCAAGGAACACTTGCAGAGTTGTGCCTTTTCAACTAAGTCCCTAAGATCACCTTGCAAATTATCCAAGGAAGATCAAAGTAGAGCCTAAGAGCACCCCTTACATCAAAATACCAGCTATAATCATCTACTAAAAAAAACAAAGAAAAAGAAAAAGAAAAAGGAAAAAGAACAAGCACATCAAGGGCAAGACATTCTCCGTGACGTGTCTCCCTAAGTGACCCACCACACATACAATGATGCACAAACTAGGTCCTCAAGTGTGGGACACCATCGAGAGCTTTAGACCTATCTCCCAGTTCCACAAGCACACGCACCATGCACCACACGTCAGAGTAGACATCCCCAGGTAGTGCACCTTCTTTTATTTCCAAGTAAAAACAAAGGCCCCAACCACCGACTTCGGAGGCCCCATCATCCATGCAATACGCCCCTAGCCCCCACCACCTTAACCGGGTGATCCATTTCTTCCCAAGACAAATTCCTCTACAATCACATCATCATCGACTCACACATGTCCACCCTTTCTCATCGAACCTTCATGAGCTCAAAATAGCAATGTCTCGAAAGAACTAGCACCTGTCTAAGAAACGGGCCATCTTATGGGACAACATTCCCATGCATGCAAACCAAGGCAAAGGCAGCAGACCAAGGTAGCCCTAGTCAAAAAGCGAATGAAGAAGCTCATTTGGAACAGTGCAAGAGAAGGTAGCCACCACTGAGGGCCAAAAGATGGATCCATCTAACACCTTCTTAAATTTCAAAGATGGATTTGTCCACCTGCCATCCTCCAAGCAGAAATCCATCTAGCACCATCTTAAATTTCAAAGATAGATCTGCCCATCTGCCTCTCTCCACGCAGGGATCCATCCAACTTTATCTTCAATTTCAAAGGATGAATCCCCTCAACACCAGCAGCAAAAAAGACCCACCCCAACTACATTTTTAATTTCAAGGGCTAGTCTATTCAATACCACCCCCCGCAATGTCTTATATACAAACTCAAAAAATCCATCTAGCTACACCCATCCCACCTTCCAACTACTACACATCAGTGCCATGGGACTGGCACTAAACTAGGAGGGGGGTAATATTAACCTCAGCATAAGAAGAAAGGGAAAAAGTGGAAAAGCACAAGTCGGGACCTAAAAGAGGTGGCCTAGGAGGAAATCGGACACAACAAAAGAGGCAAAAAGGAGAACGACTAAAAGCGCAAGGGCGGGCTCAAAAATCAAGTCAAAGGCAAAAGCGCATTTTAAAATACAAGCCGCCCCTAAAACTATTGTAAAAGAGCGCCAGGCTCCCTCCTTTGCAGATTTTAAAGGTAGATGGGTGGTAGGACTAAGCTAGAAAGTTAGAAAAAAGGGGAAAAGTGCCTTCTCGGCCACGACGGACCATGTAAAAAGGGGATGACCACACAAAAGAAAGAGGGCACGTATATAAGCCAAAAAGTTTATGGAAATTCTCATTCTTGGTGTGTGGCAAAAAGCTTCTTCTTCTTCTTCTCTTCTTCTTGCCTTCTTGTGTGTGCTTGAGTGAGGGAGTGAGTGAGTGTATGCGTGAAAGTGAGGGATCGAGGAGAAGAAGCTCCCCATCTCCTCTCTTCATCATCTTTTCTTCTCCTCTCTTCTCTTGTCTCGCGTGGCTATGGAGGATGGGAGCTTGATGGAGAGGAATTGAGATTTCTCGAGCTTCCATCAAGGATCATGGAGCTACCAATATGCAAGAAAGAGAAGGTTACTTGATCAAGCATCAAGGTAAGCTCACTACACCCCATAGGCAAGGAGAGTGTATTGGCTATGTGAGAGGTAGCCATGGCTACTCGGCTTGAGACGCTTAACCAATAAGTGGTCTGTTTGTCTTGGGGGTTGAGCGAGAGAGCTTTCTTCGCTTTCATCCAAGCCACCAATCTCATTTGAGAACTCATTATGGGCTTCATTATCCAATCAATGTCACACCCTTCTAGAATGTCCTCCACTAATAAATCATCAGGGTCATGTAGACCTAGATGGGTTGTAAGACTCTTGAATCTTTCCTTAGTTTTTTGGTGTCATGCATAAGTTGAAGGAGGAACCAAACTTCCACTACCACAAACATCTAGGCAATGATTGAGATGATACATGACTTCCAACAGGGTTGTCTTCACTCATAGTAGCATTGTCTCTCAAAGAGTTTTGACTAGACTCATAAGCCATAGCTAATGGATACATATTACCATTCATATCTTGACGACTATGCCGATAATACGTTTGTCTTGTAACATCTTAATAGCCAAGAGATGAATGTCTGCACTTGTAATTGTAGTGACATCTCATGATAAGATTCATTATAGCTACCTGAAATATAAAAATTGATCAAAGCTAATCACTTCATACATTCAAACTTTACGTCACAAGAAGAAGCTTTGTAACATAAGGAAACATCTTCATGAACACTTACATCAAAAAGACCAACACAATATTCAATCATAATTGTTACTACATAAATATTTGTAGTCATCACAATACTAGAGATGCAAAATCAAAATTGCATACTATATTTTTTATCGTACGATTCTTTTAGAGCTTCAAATCATTATTATAATCGTAGGTATTAAAGCATGCTTAGAATAGATATAAGTCATCTCAATACTACAGATGTAAAATCAAAATTGCATACTAAAAAGTTTGAGATGCCAAACCAAACACAAAAAGAAAGGTTGTGTCCCGAGGACTTAGTAGTCTGTCACATCAGTTATCCACTCTGGGTGTGGTTTAACATCTCCTTGCATGGTGATAGTATAATTTCTATCACACGATTCTTTCAAAGCTTCAAATAATTATTATAATACTAGTATTAAAGCATTCTTAAAATAAATGTAAGTTATCTTAATACTAGAGATGCAAAATCGAAATTGCATACTAGAAATTTTGAGATGCCAAACCAAACACAAAAAGCAAGGTCATGTCCCTCGGACTCAGTAGTCCGTCACATTAGTTATCCATTCTGAGTGTGGTTTAACATCTCCTTGTATGATGATAGTATAATTTCTATTGCATGATTCTTTCAAAGCTTCAAATCATTATTATAATCCCAGGTATTATGAGATGCCCAACCAAACACAAAAAGGAAGGTCGTGTCCCTAGGACTTAGTAGTCTGTCACAACAGTTATCTCTTCTGAGTGTGGTTTAACATCTTCTTTCTCCAGGCTCATGAAATGACATGTATTCGGGCTCTTTAATATTAAACCTAGAGGGCACGAATTGCAAGTTTAGGCACAAATGATAAATACATGACCTTAGGCAAAGGTTGCACCAAATCTACACTAACAAAATGTAATTTTAAGATCACTACTAAACTAGGAGAAAATACTTGAATCATGTAACCAGCTCCTTGAATCTCATCATTTATAAAAGTGCCCACCTAACTCAATCTGAAATGAAAGATGAAATATACATTAGAAACAATTCCCATTCAAATTCATGCTTGACTATTGATATAATTTGTGATGAAAGGGCTCAACAATAGATTTTGGCTTATAAAAAAGGTCATAATTGCATCTATGTATATGGATGAAAAGAGGTAAGGGGATAGCTTTGTTTGGGTTGACTTAAGGTAGGATACTTATCTTCACAAGGTTAGATTGTGATTTAGAGATGAATAGAAATGACATAGGCCTTAGATATTATTTTAAAAAAAAAGGTAAGCTATTTAAGCAAGGGATTAAAGCCAATGATTTCCTTGATTCCTTATGTCCTTCTTAATTTCTCAGAAAGAAAAAGCTTTCAAAATAAAGAAAGAAGAAAGAAATAAAGAAACAAATCACCCTACTCAGCATACAAATTGGCTTTAGGAGACCTACATGAGAAATAATGATCCAACCTCATAAGTGACATGTACATAAGGTTAATAACTCATTTGGATGGTCCCACCAAGAATAAGAAGAACATAAGGATAGGTTTTTTCCTTAAAAACATTTAGGTACAATTTTTCTCAACAATATTAACACTAAGCAAAGCAATAACCGAAATGCATCATACAAATGGATATTCAACATGTTTCTCTATTTCAAAACATGACTTTGGCTCAATATTTTTTAGACCAAAGTGCCAATAGGTAGTTACATATTTGCATCCATATTATGGCAACAATTCTAGAATTACAAGTGGTACCATAGATAAAATCATAAGTCTAACAATGTATACATGATGTCTAATTAACCAAAATAAGTCTTAGATCAAATCATTCTTGGAATGACAACGATTAAGCAAATGCATAGAATTATTAAGGAGCTCGTACCTTCAGCTAGTCTGAGCCGGCTTGCTAGATATCGTTGATTAGAGTTAATGCACTCGATGTGCACGCCCAAGTGGCTTATGGCAATTGATGAGATAATGGATATATTAGTCTTAATGCATGTTTTCTAATGAGTCAGATAATTGGAAGATATAACGACATATAATGACGTAAGAGGATGCTTGGCCTGACGTAGTACTGGGCAGCTGATGCTGGGGGTCGAGGGCTACAAATGCCGGGTAGCTGGACTCGCGGAGGGTAGCTGGTGGACTTGCAGCAGACTTGCGGTGGGCCCAGGTAGCTGGTCAACTTGCAGTGGGTTGATGCCAGCAAGTAGTTGGTGGACTTGCGGCGACACACGTGCGGCAGACTTCCTGGTTGCGGCGCAGTTGCGGTGGACTTCTTGGTTGCGGCTGACATCCTGGTGGCCTTGTGGTGGCGGGGTGCTGATGCCGGGTAGCTAGAGCTGTGGGGCGGACTCGCGGATGGCTCATGGCGCAGGGATAGCTGGAGTTTAATTTGAGTCGATGATTAATTAATCCACAAATTTTCTGACGGAGCGCATGTTGTAGATTAAAGCAAAGGTAACATTTGCAATGAGAGTACTGTAGTCGGCCTGATACTGACCATGTTGCCACACAGATCTGCTACGTGAAGAATTCAGACTTCACACTAGTACGATGGTGCTCTCTCTCTCTCTCTCTCTCTCTCTCTCTCTCTCTCTCTCTCCGTTGTACTATCCTTCTCGCACCAAAAAAGAACTGCAACCTAGCTCCATCCTTTTCCAACAAATAAGAAACCTTATCATAATAATTTTAAAACAACCTTATAAAATTACCAAGGGTTAGCATTAGAATGCTTCAATGATAGAAGGCTTACAATTTGTAAGAAAATATAAATAAGTTAAAATATGCATAGGGCCATATCTTGAAGCTAAACATTAATGCCTTTGAAGGACAATCAAGAGACAATGTATGTTGGGCACTATACACATGCAACTACTTACAAATTTTTGCAACCCAGACACATGAAAGCACTCCTGTGTCTGGTAAGAAATGTCTCCAATGATAAAGAATGCCATAGAGATTCATATAGAAATGTGTTTGTATATTACATAGACAAGCATGAAAAGGGCATGATTATAAGGTTTACATGCCTTAAGGGAGTTATTGCTTGATATCACCCTTAACAATCACTTTGAATTGAAACTAATGAAGGCAACATGCATTTTAGTATCTTTGAAAACTTTATCCACATCATGTAGAAGGAGATCACAAACACCAATGGTAGTCAGTTTCTCAATAGCCAAGATTGAAAATGTCAAAGGTATGAGGCTAAATGGTTTTTTGGCCTTTAAGCATTGATGTATAGCAAAGCATACATGTTAAGATCGAAAAATTGCATGCATAGTACCCCGAATCTCAACGGAGATGTTCTAATGGAAAATACTCGTGAATAAGTAGATAATAAGGTCGTGCTAACTAGAGAAACCATACTTTCCTACAAAAAATTACAAACCACTACTTACAAAAGTTGTCCACTAACATGTATTTATTCTCACCAGAGGACATCCTATTCCATGACAGTCCATTCTAGATCACCTTTCCACACTTATGTAACAAGTTTAGCAAGGAGCTGGGGGGCCTTAATTGAAGCCTTTACTATAACTAATTATAAAATTATCAAAACAATCACATAACAAATAGGTGCAACCTCTATATACAAATGGTGGAGAGTCTAAAAGAGTTGTTGAGAGAGAAGTAACAAGTCCTATTGCATCATGTAGAAGAGCAAATGACACTATCAACATAGTTTTGCCACCACAGAATCCACCTTTGGTATATAGATAATGACTAGGAGGGGGGCCTTGAACTTGAAGCAAATGTTGCCATATTTTGGAGGAGCAAGATAATTGAATTTTAAATGGTCCTTTAAAACCCTTGGCTTGGCTTTAGACCGAGCAAGAGAGATTGTCGCCTTGAGAGGGAGAGGGAGAGGAAGAGGGAAATAGAGAGAACAAGAGCTTCTCACCGCCGCAGTCGCCACCGCTATGGCTACCGTATGTGAAGAAGTGGGATAAGTGTGCAAGGAAGAAAGAAAAGATGTCACAAAGAGGAGGTGAAGAATCCATCCTTTGGCCTTTGTGGTAGGTACATTGCCTCTTCTTGCTTTATTCTTATGTTTTCTTCTCTTCTTTTTTTTTGTTTTTCTTTGTAATGAGATGCATTGAAAGAGAGAGAGAAAGAGAGGGAGAAAAAGGAAGAAAGAGGAAGAGAAAGAGAGAACGAGAGAGAGAGAAAAAGAGAAAAGATAACAAAGAAAGACAAGAAGAGAGAAAGAGAGAGAAAAGGGGGAAGGGTAACAAAGAGAGAGGAAGAGAGAAATGAGACATGAAGGGAGGGAGAGAGGAGAATGAGTGAGAGAAACAACGAGGGGGGGAGAGAAACAAAGAAAGAGGCAACAAAGAAAGAGAAAGAGAGAAAGAAAAAGAAAAAGAAATGGAGAGTGAGGGAAGAGGTGGATATAAGGGTGAGGTAAAGAGAGGAAGGAGATTGAAAACAAAAAGAGAGAGCTAGAGAGAGAGAGGGAGAAAAAGGGACAGAAAGAGGGAGAAAAAGAGAGATAGAGAGAACAACAAATAGAGAGAGAGAGAAAAATGGAAACAATGAGAGGATTAGAGAACAGAATGATAGAAAAATAAAATGAGAGGGGAAAGAGAGACACAAAGAGGGGTGGGGAGAGAGGGTCTTTTAATGTCATTTTTTATGAGTTTTTCATTTTCTATCTTTGATTTTGATTGTAATGAGATGTGTCAAGTGTGAGTGGAGAGGAAAAGAGAGAAAGGCATATAGAGAAGAAGGGAGGGAAAGAAAAAGAAAGAAGAAGTGAGAGTGGGGATGGAAGATGGAGAAGAGAAAGAAACATTGAGAGAGATGGAGGGAAGAGAAAAACAAAGAAGGATGAAGGGAGGCAAATAAAAAAAGAGAAAGAGAGATAATAAGAGAAACAAAGAAGGATAAAGTGAGACAAATAAAAAAAGGAAAAGGAGAGAGAGAAAGAGGGGTGGGGAGAGAAATAAAGAGGGGGATAGATAAAGACAGAGAGACATGGAGAGAAAAAAAATGGACAAAGAGAGATGGAGGGAGGCAAACAAATAAAGGGAAAGGGAAAGAAAGAGGAGTAGAGATTAAAATGAAGTAAGATCATTAATGAGGGGAAGAAAAATCTATTTTTTGCCGTAACATAGACCCAATGGAGAACGATGATGGTCGTGATGTCTAAGATCGTGAGGCATATCTTAATGAGTGTGTCACGTGTTCTTGCACTCAATGCAAGTTGGCAATATCAGACGAAAGCATCGCTTGTCCATACAACACGTTACAATGCTTCGGCCAGTTTCAATTGGAGATCATTGATCAAGTAATCTTAGACTTTGATTGAATCATAAGAAAAGTGTGCATCCATCATGCTTTATATTTGCAAAGTAATTGAATATCATATACAAAAAATTAGATGTACTCGTGAAATTTGTATAGGGAGGTGATACCTCATCCTAACGAATGTACCTATTGCAGCATGTTATAAGAGTTTGTGGGTGTGCGGTGGATGGAGTGCCTGAGTGGATACACCAATTGGAGGGCACAACACGGTCTACACCCTCAATACCAGAGGAGACAATCAGCTTTTTGGACCTTCCTCCAATCTTGGAGCCTGAGATGGAGGCAATGATCGATGCATTAATGCCCATAGATGCCAAGTCATATGATCCACTGAGAGAGGAAGCATCCATACCATTATATGATGGGTGCTTCTTTATTTGTGATAGTTTGTACTACCAATCATGATCGCGGGATGCCTCACTCCATAAATATGCAAGGCGATTTACAAGTTGTAAAATTTAGTGAAATGGATCTCATAGAAGGAGATCAAGACATTATCTATTGAATGCATAAGGCGGGGAGGAGCGATGGAGATGGTATGTCTCTTTGAAAAGTACTTGCCCATAAGCATGCTCATGATACAAACTCACCTCCGTGTATCTCATAGATGAAGTGGAGATTGCGGGACCCATCCATACATGATGGATGTTCTTCTTGGAGCACTTCATGAAAACCCTAAAGGACTTTGTGCAACAACGAGCCCGGCCAGAAGTTAGTATAGCTGAAGGTTGTTAGCTAGTATTAGAGGCATTAGCGCATATTTCAGAGTGGCTACCAACAACAGTGGATTAAAAAAATAGTATGCTATAGTTGCTGAAGGGGATGATAATAGATGCCCGGCACACCCATGGAATGTTACAAGGTTTGTTGCCTAGGGTTTCTTGAGTCCGGCTCACAACAGAACATTCCTGGTCTAGAACCCACTGGGATCGACCTGAAATAAGGGTCCCTAGTAGTCAAGGTCTCCTAATAACAGCATTTTACCATTGAGTCCTGGACATCCTACTTTATGCGGAGATACCCAAGTTGAAGCAAATCCAGGCTGCACTTGGTTCAAAGAGAATGGGAAAGGAGAGGGATGCACCGCTCAATCTCTCTATCCATAGGGCACACTTCCATTCCGGTTCCCTAAAATGACATGAATTGGGGTTCTAACCTGATAGTTCCTAAGGTTCGGTCATTGGTAAAACCTCGTGAGAAGCCTCCCAGTTTTCTGAGACCACCTTGCCATAGAACAGACCCGTCAGGGGTTCCACCCACCCACTTTCCTCAAGAGGCATTCTTTAGCTATCTAATTAGGTCTTATCACCTTTATATGTGACATTTAAAATCGGCTTCATTAATTAAGTCTTTTAGGGAGTAGGGTTCATTCACGTAATTTATAGTACAGAAATGAAAACAGAGCAAGCAGTCCTTTTGATAAACAAGTTCCTTAACTTATCTTCAAGTTACTCTTTGCCTCCTACCCATATAGGAGAAATTATATGTCCTTTCTACCTTGCAGAAGTACCTGGTCCAAATCACATGGCACCACAATTTTAATCTTTTATCTAGAATAGGATCTTCCAATACCACACACGTTGAGGCCATGGCAGTCTTCAACTTCGTTCCGAACTTAGCAAGGGGTGTCTAGCTAACCTGCAAGCTGCCTAGGAGTGAAACTCTATTCCTGTGGTTGGCCTTTTTACCACTCGACCTTTAGTACATGAATCGAGCAATGCCCTTTTCGGGTTAATGCGTGGTTAGATCTTGGAGATGATCCATCCATGTAAAATATCATTTGCTTAATTAATCCAGTTAAGAATCAAACACAATCAAGGCAATCATCCCTAATATCATTTTCCAAGAAAACATTCATTTATTCCCATGGCAATTTTTCATCATCACACAGACCCTGTAGTTATATTGACGGTGATGCCCTTGCCTGAGACTTCATTGTGAATTGTGGGATTTCCACCTGCACTTGACATTCTTCACTTGGGGGCTATCGTCCCCAAGTAGATTTGAGAGATAAAGAAGGAGGAATGCATTTGAGATGGGAGAGCATAAGAGAAGATGGCTTAGTCGGAGACTGAGATAGGAAAATTGAGCTAACTCTCTCCCTCGCATCCTCTCAGGGTAACCTCTCGCTCGCTCTCTCTCTCTCTCTCTCTTTCTCTCTCTTAGCCTCTTGGAGCCTCCTTGTGCTTCCCTGTGCCTCGCTAACTGCTCCCCATGCCTCATATTTATAGCTAAATAAGAGAAGAAGGGTTGTGGCTAAGAAGAAGAGCTCTTTATGGAGGGAATCTTGGAAAAATTAGTGATCTAATGCTCAAATCATAAATCTGATGGTTCCATTGGCTTTGAAAGGGGATAAAACTCCAAGACACTTGATTAGAAATCTTTCAGATCACTCGTTCTTTTTCTCCCTATTCGAAGTGTTGTTTTCTCCTTGCAAACTGCAATTATGGCATGCGTAATTTTGCCAAGCCTTCTTTTTTTTATTAAATCTCCAAAACTAGCTTTAAAAATCACTTACTTTTTTTTTCATAACATCTAGTTCTAGAAATTTTCATATCTCTTTAGGATATTTACAATAAGTAATATCTAAAATATGCTAGTTTTGCCCAAAAATCTAGTATTTTTGGACCATCTATACTATACACATTAACATAGTGACTAATATGGCTCATAACTCTTGTTCACGTTGTAACTTCGATGAAGGGTGGCTAACTATGGTCCTTGTCAATCCGAGAAAAATTTCGGATTACGACTCTTAATTTTTTTTAAATATATTTTTAATTAAATAAAAATAGTTAGTTATTAACGTTAGTTAGTTTTTACTTAGTTAGTAGTCTTGCTAACTTATTAATTGGCTAACTAACTTTTGAACTAACCAAATAACTTTTAATTATATGGAAATATTACAATTTTATATGTAGTAACTAATCTAACTGTTTCACTGTATAGTACAAAATCTATAGTGCAATGTGGTCGCGGTGTAGGGAGATATTTTCATATTGAGTGCATGAACAAAATGCTCTCCACAATGGATTGTAGTGTCATGGCAAAGTTTGAGTAAGAGAGCCGACAGTGGGCCAGGGATTTGAATACTGTTGTAGATAATATGGAGTATTTTTTAAACCTGCAAAGTGTTATCTCAATGAATTACAGTATCTTTTCCATGATCATAATCAACGTATAGTGGTTTGAAGTAGTATTGGAAGGAGCTAGGAAAATCATTTGCTGAGGTCTATCTGGATTTCTAAAAATAGATTTCGAGAAAAGGTTGATGGATCTATGCGACATGTTTGTCCTATCACCTCATTTTGAATAAGTTCATGATCTTTAAAAAAAAAAAACTTCCATGACACGAAATAGTCACAAATGCTAATTCACTCTTATATGTGATATTGAACATGCAATCTTCTATCCAAATCTCCGACAACCTCGATGGTGGTATGTCGCGTCATTAGCTCCTAGGAGTGCAAGAGTGTATTATGAAAGCAATGTTTCAAGTGTAGATGAGGAGAGTATACATGTGGAGGGGTCAATATTACAGAGGGTGGAGGGTGAAGAGGGCTTGGAGCGTGTAGAGGAGACATGTATGGGTAACATAAATGAAGAGACAGAAGACCACTAACTTTTTGAGAATGAAACCTACTTCTCCTTCTGTGGTGACCTATCTATAGACCTTCTAATGTATGTGAAATTGTGCTAGGAGATTGACATGAGGCCATAGGCCACGTCATATTTCCATCCACCTGCTCAATTTGTTGATGATTCTCTTTTAAGAGTACTTAGGATATGTATTTTAATTAGCATCATTTTTTTCAGAGTTATATTTTTATGTTTTAGCTAAATCCTTATATTGCTTATGTTGACATCATTTTCTGTCTGTGCATGTTATCTTTGATGATACTTGGGGAGCAGGATGAGTCAAGGGATGAGTGATGAGGAGTTGTATGAGATATTCACATATATGTCTCCAGATTAGATGGCCTGATTTAGAGATATGGCAAACTAGGAGCTCTCACGAACATCATCAAGTCGTTCGATTAGATCTACTTTGGTATGCTCTGATACTTCAATTTCCAATAGATGCGGTCGATGCTCTAGACTAGGCCCAAACGAAGGGAGTGGTTCTGGGGGGTGTTGCAGAGATGTGGATGCTATGAGCCTAAGATTGGTTTCCCAGAGAGGAGTGCTACTTCTCGCTCTCATACAGGTTCTAGAGAGGAGGGTGGCTCATGTGGGTGTTGTAGAGGCATCGATGCAGTGTCTCCATCTCATCAATTTTGTGGATACTTGTCATCTTTAGGATTTGTCACACCTATAGGGACACCTACTTGAGTGACTTTGGGTTTCACTCACCGTCTATAGATGACACCCCTATGGGTGCTACTCCAAGAGATACTACCCCATGGGTATGCAAGATGTACAAGGGTCTCCTGGTTATATCTAGGAGAGTGGTCGCAGGTGGGAGAAAACAAACCTTAGACATACCCTAGCAAGGTATGGATACCTCATAGATGATAAGACATGTGTTGTGATCATGAGCAATGAGGGGATGAGGGTAATGTCTCACATGAGTAAGTTGTGTCAACAAGTATTTAAGAACAACGTTTTAGACCATTGAAAGAATATACCAAAGGGGAGCAAGGACTATAGTGACATGTTTGCATGAGGAGTTTCTAGTACCTATGACAACAGAGAGATTTTCCATTGGATGGATGATGGAGTGTATGTGTGCATACATGTCACATAGACGATCAAATGTATGCAAGAGGTGCTCAAGAATGGCGCCTCAAAGCCTGAGTGGCTAGACAGAGAGGATTAATGGAGACTTAAGGAGGAGACCATAGATTCTCCAAGATGATGGTGCCAAGCAATGGGAGGTAGTGAGGGCACAATTGGAGGCAAGGGTCATGCATCATCTAGGGGGTGGCGGCCACATGACTTATCTGGAGGACTTTGTAAGTTTTCTTTTGATTCTTCTCGCTTTCTTATTTAGAATATCACTTGTACTAACAATTGTGTTTCTAAAAGTTGTATTCTATTTTCTTTGTAGCACTCCATCACAAACCGCGATTCCATAGGTTTGGAGACTTGATATGCAAAGAGATACAGTCTCACTACGCTTATCGATAGATTTTACACACGAGGCGGCCCAATAAGTCAATCATCTTTCTTGTCTATAGTCACTAGTTTTTTAAAAATGCATTATGTATGGTGGAGTAATGTCTAGTTGTTCATTTTATAGAGTCCATTAGATGCTCCTTTGTGTTGGGATGAGCTTTCAAATAGCGAGGACACTAGCCAGGCTCTAAAACACTAGCCAGGCCTCTACTACTCACATAAAATCACCCCACGTGGCCTCGCAACCAGGAGTATCTTAGAACTTTGTGTTTGTCCAATTTTGTAGTCCAACAAATAATTCTTTCCCCACTCCTCAGAGGGAGTCCCTAAACATGTTGATGTCATATACCGCGTAGTATCATACACAAAGGGAGTACCCCTAGGCTGATCACTGCGGTTCCACTACGGCTCCCTTACACCTTGGGGATTGGCCCTAAGATGCGTCATGAATATAAAACACATCCAAAAAAAAGTTCACTCTTTCAATTAAATGATCCAAGAAATGATAGATAAACCTCTCAAAATAATCCCCAAGAAACCGAATATCTAGCCCTACGGCTTGGGATACCTCACACTATGATACCATATGGTGCATCATTGCAAGTGTGTATGTAACTATCATGCTCAGACCAATCTATTCTTTGAAAATCAATAACGTCAAAGTGCAAAGACAAGTCTTTTTATGATTTTCTTTTTCTACAATAGTGTTTCATTCCTTAGCGCTAGTAGCGAGCTTCCTCGTGCTATTAGTCCCTTATTAATTTTAAACAACTGCAAACTCTATATGATATGCAACATGAAACATTAGAATTTAACGTACTTCATCACTCAACAACCCTCTACTCCCTATCATTTAAAATTTTACATGCAATGATAGGTGTAAGGCATGGACTTCTATGTATTTTTCTTTATTGAAAGCGATAAAAACTCACTCTAACCAAGAGATAGGGCTGAACAGAGGCTAAACCTCATGCTTTAGCTCTATCATACCTCCACAAATATAAATCTTATTTTTTCTTATTTTTATGATACAAAAAACCTAATTTTATCTAATTTTTATTAGTTTTTCTATTTATTTATTAAAAATTATTGATAATTATTTATTTTCTTATTTAGAATGATTGCTCTTATGAAAAATTATTTTCTTAGTATGTTTTATTCCATGGGACCGACAACTAATTTAAGTGTTTTAATATACATTACAAAATATATAGTGCAGCGTGGTCGCGCAGATGGCATTTTTGCGTGGAGCGTATTGACAAAATGTGCTCCACAATAGACTGTGGTATCATGGCAAGCTTTGAGTGAGAGAGCCGACAACGAGCAACGGATCCAAATATGGTTATAGATGAGATGGAGTATTTTGGGAACTTGCAAAGTATTATTATGGTGGATTACCGTAGCTTCTCCATGATACTATTCGATGTGCAGTGGTTCAAAGTGGTACTTGAAGGAGTTGGAGCAACAAATTGACAAGGTCCATCTGGATTTCTTGAAATAGATTCCGAAAAAAAATGGACGAATTTGTGCGACACCTTTGTATTGTTGGCCCATTGTGAACAGGTGCATGAACTCATTTGTTTGTTAATTGTATTACGACATGGTACATGTCACAATAGTTTAATCTCTCTTGTACGTGTTTGTGAATAGGTAATCTTCTATCCAAACCCTCGACAACCTGAATGGTGGTATGTTATACCTTTAGCTCCCCGAAGTGCAAGAGTATATTATCAAAGCGATGTTCTGAGCATAGATGAGGACAATATACAAATAGAGAGGTCGATATTGCAAGGGGTGGAGGCCACCGAAAGCTTGGAGCATGTAGAGAAGCCAACATTGGGTAACAATAATGGAAATATAGGAACCCAAGAATTCTTTGAGAACGAGGTGGACTCATCCTTTTGTGGTGACATGTCTATCGACCTTCCAATGTATGCGGAGTTGTGTTAGGAGATTGACATGGGACCATAGGATACTTCATACTTGGAGCATCCACTTACTTAATTCGTTGACTAATCGCTTATAAGGGTACATTAGATATGCATTTTAAGTGAGATCATTTTTTTAGGATTTATATTACCGTGCTTTGTATGATTTAAATTGATTATGCTAACATCATTTTTTGTTTGTGCAGGTAACCTTTGTGGATACTTAGATCATTAAGATGAGTCGAGGGATGAGCAATGAGGAGTTACAGGATATCTTCACGCGCATGTCTCTAGATCAGATGGTGAGATTCAGAGACATGGCGGACTAGGAGCTGTCTCGGACATCGTCACGCTGCTCTAATAGATCTACTTCGACACGATCAGATGCTTCAGCTTTGAGCAGACGAGGTTGACGCTCAGACTTGGGCCGGAGGGAGTGAGTGCTTCAGGGTCAGGGGGATGCTATAGAGATACAGAGGCAGTGAGTCTGCAGTTAGTACAAGATACAGGTGCTACTCCTCGCTCTCGTGGCAATTCCAGGGAGCGTGGCTCAGGTAGTTGTTGTGGAGTCATGGACTCGGTGTCTCTGTCTTGTCGTTCTGCTGGAGTTGTATCACCTCCAGGATTTATCACACTTGTGGGGACATCTACAGTTACTTCGGCTTTTGCTCAGCCGTCTGCCGGTTTGGTGTGGCATCCCTATGGGTGCTACACCGATAGATACTACCCTGGTCGGTACACCAGATGTACAGGGGTCTCTTGGATATGCCCAGGACCATAGTCACAAGTGGGAGAGGACCCATCTTAGGCATATCCCAAAGGGGTATGCCTATCTTGTCGATGATAGGTCAGGAGCCATCATCATGAATGATGAGGGGAGGAGGGTGATGGCTCGCATGAGAGAGTTAGTTTTTCGGCACAACGTTCTAGATCATTGAAAAAACATACCAGAGGGCATGAGGAGTTTCCGGTTCTAGCCACAGTAGATAGGTTTTCTATGGACTAGATAATGGAGTGCATGCATACATATATGTCACACAAATGATCAAACGCATGCAAGGCACTTAAGAGTGGGGCTGCAAAGCCCGAGTGGCTAGACATGGACAACTAGCACCGACTAAGGGAGGAGGCTACAGATTCTCCAGGATGTTGGAGTCAGCAACGTGAGGTGGCGAGGGCACAACTAGAGGCTAGAGTGGTCCATCATCTTGGGAGTGGTGGCCACAGGACATATCTGGAGGACTTTCTATGTTTTTCTTTTGTTTTACTTGCTTTTTTTTTTGCAATATCCTTTGTACTGGCAATCATGTTTCTAATAGTTAGTATTTTGTTTTCTTTGCATAGCACTCCATTACAAATCGCGATCCGACTGGCCTTGAGACTCGATATGCAAAGAGGCACAGCCTCACTGCATTGATCAACCGATTGTATAGATGCGACGGCCTTGTAAGTCACTCATCTTTTTTGTCTGTAGTTACTATGTTTGATTAGAATGCATTATTGTATGGTGGACTGATGTGTACTTGTTTCTTTTTTTGCAGAATTCATTCGATTCTCCTTTGCGACGGGACGAGCTTTCAGATGGCGAGGATATATAGCTCGCCCTTGGATCCTTGGAGCTCACACACCCTTCTTTTTTGGTCGCATGATCTATGCAGATATTTTCTATATAGTAGTGATATCTTGCCATGATTGTACGAGTCACTTTCATTATGTGATCATGTATTTATTTCATGTATCTGTGTTATGATTTAAGTACACTTTGTCTTTATTTACACGAGCATTGTACACAGTGCAAAAACTATTTTGTATGGCCCAAATAAAGCACATAGTGCTATATGTGGCAGGGTAGCTTGCTGCCCTAACACAAATGTTTTTTTTCCTATTACCGTCGCTATTAGTGTCGCAAATTTACATGCACATGTCATTATTGGAGTCGTTATTAGCATCGCAAAGCATCGTTATCAGCGTCGCTATTTGCGTCGATAAATGCGACGCTGATACCGATGCAAATAGCAACGCTGATAACAACGCTAATACCAACTATTCTATGGCGTCGCCAATAACGATGCTTTTTGCGATGACAGGGGTAAATTTCTTTATTTATATTTTCATCACTTTTAACGTCGGTATAAGGCCTATATCTTGTAGTGATAGTGCTCAACATAATTGAAAGCATCATTGAAAATCGATGGCCACCAGTAGTATGGAGAGATTTTTGGGCGGTAAGTCATTCAACAAATCCCCCACATGTTGAAGCACAACACTCCTCAAGAATGAATGATACCTCATCGGGTACTACACAACAAAGATAAATGTCGTCTACTTCTCTCTCTGATACAAAATACCCATTATAATCAAAAAGTGTAATGCTTATTGTTCAATCTTTCTCTTTTTTGACTTTGATAAAGCAGCCCCAAATCCTCGTGTAGATAAATAATGTGTTATAGCTACATACCAAGAAGGAATGGGAACTGTATTGATTTTAAATAGATCTTCAATATCACTTTCTTCAGCTAGAATTTCCTTTGGCTCCTCAAAATCCAAAAGACATTCCACAATACCCTACAGCTTCGAAGGCTTACTCCTAATCTCATAATCGAACTCCTTAATCACTTTGGCTAAATGGTCAGGCGACTATAACTTGTTCATCAATAGTCTAAGTCATTCTATCTCCTTCGTAAATAATACTGCCTTCTCATAGAGAATATAATGCCTTAATTTCTTCATCACAAAGACCATTCCAAGGCACAATCTCTCCATGTTTGTAGTATAATTGACTTCAGATATCTCTTCTCATAGAGAATATAATACCTTAATTTCTTCATCACAAAGACGATTCCAAGACACAATTTCTCCATGTACATATAGTTGACTTCAAATATCCCCAATTTCCTACTAGCAAAGGAAATTGGATGATACCATTTCTCTTCCCAAATTTGGGCTAAACAATAGTTGATGCTATGCATTGTGGTTTACAAAATATACAAAACTTCACCTCTTCTGGGTGCTTTTAGAATTGGCACTTTCGCTAGTTCTTGGTTCACATCCTCGAAGGATACTTAATAGGCTTCATTCCACTCAAACAAATGGTTAAATGATAGGAGGTTTGTCAATGGCAATGATCTTTTTGCCAATGCATTGATAAATCTTTGATAATATATAAAGATGTGTACCTCTTTTTGAGTACGTGACGGGATCATAGCAACTATAACCTTTATCTTTTTAGGATGAGTCACAATACTGGCCGAACTAACCACATGGCATAGTAACAGTCCATAGGGCACCCCAAAGATGCACTTTCATGAATTAAGAGTAATGCAGAACTGTCTATAATGCTCAAAACATTTCCTTAGAATGACCAGTTGCCTTTCCCTTATGGGTGGCTACCGCCACATCATCACTAAAGACTTTGAACTCTTCTGGGGAGATGTCACCAAAAGGCTTATTAGCAATTTGTTGCTAAGAACTAGGTGCATTGCATAGACCAACGGCCATCACATGATACACAAAGGTATTGTGGACAATGATAAATGTTGTTTTCAACTTGTTTTCCTCTGCAATAGCCATTTGGTTATATCCAACAAAGCAATTTGTAAACAATAAATTTCCCTACCTACTAATGGATCCAAAATCTGGTGAATGAAGGGCAACTGATATTAATCCTTAACTGTCTTCTTATTAAGCTCTCTAATGTCTAAATCTAATTTTCTTCTTCTTCTTACTAACAATTGGCAAACACCATTCTATGTGTTGAACCAAATTAGGCCAGCTTTTTGTAGTTTTGTCAATTCTTCAAATAGTCCATCCCTTAGTTCAAAAGGCATACACTTTACTTTTTGTCACATAGGGTGTCTATCTTCCTTTAAGCGGATAGTACGAATAGCCAGGATGGGAGGAATGCCTCTCATCTTGTCATAACTCCAAGCAAAGATGTCATGAAATTCCTAAATCAACGACACCTAGTCCTTCTTTTCTTCCAAAATGAGCATGAACCCTAATTTAATTGGCCATGAATCATTTAGCATTCCAAGGTCTAACTCAATTGCATCCCCATCTCTCATCCTCTCCTAAGTCTCCATTGGCTCATTCAAAGTTACTTGATATATATACTCTGTAGTGGAACCCTCATTGGATTCATCACTTGACGACGTCTCACTAGTACATGGAACATCTAGCGTATCAAACTCGAACGAAGATAAAGGAACTCTCTCACTTTGAGGAGATTCAGGATAGGCATCTACTACTACACGTCTAGCATCTCTGTCAAAGATCAACCAACCAGCGGGTATATCAACCTTACAATCTGCTTGTAAAATCCATGGCTCGCCTAACAATACTTGATAGATAGGTCACCCCCCAAACCTAATGACCCTAACGTCCAAGATGCATTCCACATTTGGTACGATCACATGGACTTTAGTAATGCAACCTTCAGGTTTTCTTAAACTATCTTCAGTCATTCAGAGGATCATGGAGGCATCTTTTTTTATTTCTGATCCCACCCTATTCATCAATTTTGAACTCATAATGTTGACAGAGGATCTTGTCTCCATAATAGCATGATCCACTAATATTGTGTCAACACATGCTGCTACCCTTGGACAATGCTTTTCAGCATGTTCAAACCAATCATCTCTCACTCGCGCTATTCCCAAGGGCTCAATGATATACCCAGTGCAAAGAATATTCTTAAATTCTTTACACACTCTTGGAGACAACTTAATAAACTGTAGGAGATTAACATTTGGCTTAACTTCGCAAAGAGAAATTGCTAAATCAAATTCATGATAGCTAGCAAGAGCTCACTTTTCTCGCTAGACAATTCTCTCCTTAGGTCTTTAAACTAGCTTTGGTGCCTCTTTCTTGGCTTTTTTCCTTCTTCTTTGGCAACTCCTTATCCTTCTTGGGGTTAGCTTTACCATCTATGGCCTTTAGAGGTTTTCCTTCCATATCGGGATTAAGGACTTACGTCCCCTTATCATCTTGCTTAGGGTTTTTCTCGATAGGTTTTACCTTGTCTTTGTCAGCTTCTTTACCCTTTTGATCTCTTGTAATAACCGGTAGGTTAGAAGCTGCAATTCCTTTGACATGAACAACTTCAATAAGGTTGACTCCATTGCCACTAGGCAGCTCCTCTACCATAGCTTTCCCTCTTTGTAGTATTTGTTTTAGTTCTTCATCTTGCTGGAGATTATTCCCTTGTGCTCGATGATTAATTAGACTTGACTATTTACTTACTTGCTAGAGAGAGCTAATCTTGTTCCAACAAGTACTAGCTAAGTGGCTGGACTTTCCACATATATCACATTTAACGTTTGGATAATGCCTAGGGAAATGTTGACCGCCACACCACTTATAACTGAATCTTAAGGGGAACATCCTCTTTAGGGCATCGAATCCCTATCAAATTCTATTGTTCCTTAAGAAAATTGACATTAATGGCTATTTGCCTATATTTCTTGGTGATCATGTCAGTATATTTTATCATATCCTTAACTTTGCCAAGGACATTCTAGGCACTTGACTCATAGCTGCGATCGTCTACCTGTTGTTCCATTGGTCTCACTACTTGATTGGAAATTAGTTGTTGATTTTTGAAAACAATGATAGGATTTATCATTTGGCTTCCAACATTTAGTGGAGCCATCTGACTAGCCATAGGCATAGTCACGCTGGGAGGAGCTGGCAATATGGACACATTTTGAATCACACTTCCTCTCCCATTAGGAGGACTCATGGGCATCCCTTGACTACCATTCATTGATGTTAAAGCATTTCCAACACCTAGACTTAGATTCCAATTTTCCCTAGAGATATAAATCGCTTGCAATCATGATTCTACCTCCTCTGCTCTTATAATAACTATATCAATGTCAGCAAGAGCAACACTGCTCAACTACACTTGAATGTTAAAGTCTAACCCATTGAAAAAATATTACAATTGAGCAATAGCTAGAATAGGAATATAGATTTGCAACTTATGAAATGCTTCTTTTAGTTTCTTGGCATACCCATAAACATTTTTGTGAGGTTCTTGACATGTTACATTAAGGACATGTAGTCAATACTAACCTCCCCTTTTAGGGGAAAACTCTCTTCGAAAGGCCACAAACAAGAAGTCAATTGTAGTTATGGTTCCACCTTCTAGGCTATGATACCATACTGTAGCTTCACCCTTTCAATGCCGTATTAAAGAAGATCATCAAGTGTCCTTCATCTTCAATTCAACAATTAAATATTAACTTTTGGAATTCATTGATATGAAGTTTTGCATCTTCCTCTACTAACCCATTAAAAATTGGTAGAGGCCCTCGGGTTGGCAAGTTCGACATTCTTGCCGAAACGGTTTACGCTATGGTAACAACCAGATTCACTAAAGGAGTTTGAATGATTGGAATTATTACTCCACTCTAAGTGGATTGGACTGACTGGAAGGGAGAAAGTACTAGAACTTTCTCCTCCTAATGGACTGTGTTGAGCCAGGGTTACTAAGACCCTTATTCTCAGTGGTGGGTGAACCCTCACATGTGATGGTTTACCACTGAGTATACGGAATCATACGTAGAGTGAAAACGAAGCTGAGCTTTGGGTCACTATTACTCCCTATATAGGTGTTTCTGGCTCCAACGCCATGGTATAGCTATAAAGCCCATACCCTTACATTTCCACCCTTGTAGGGATATTGAAACACTCATTTTGCAAAGAATATCTTCTAATAATTTCATATCGCCATCTAGTCCTTTCAACTCTTTCTGGCTTTTGAAGTTTGGCTTGATGGTCTTTTGGATCTTTCTTACTACCTTTTAGCATACACAAATAAACTAGTCCTCCCTATTGACGAAGATTCAAGCAGCTCTGGTAAGCACACCACTTGTTGAGACCTAAAAGGGATCCGACACTAGCTCTAAAGCACTAGCCTAGCCTCTACTACTCACCTAAAACTACTCCACACGGCCTCACACCCAGGAGCACCTAAGAACTATGTTTGTTGGATTTTATAGTCCAAAAAATAATTCTTTCCTCACTCCTTAAAGGGAGTCCCTAAATATGTTAGTGTTATACACCACGTAGCACACACAAAGGGAGAACCCCTCAATTGATCATCGATGTCAGATGGGTTTTTGTCGAAAGGTCGTATCCACTAAGGATGTGAGATAGAAGGAAGTAGAAGATAGAAGATGGAAGAGAAGAAAAAGAATAGACAAGATGTACACACGATAAAGACAAAGCACAATGAATCAAAACACTATGTATTGATAGAACCTAAAATTCTTTATTTAGCACTGCTCAGAAGTAATCTCCAAGCATTAGATCTCCTGGAGCTCCCTTGTAGACCAAAAAACGTGCATAAAATATTAACTTTTTCTTTGCTGCTCAGATTGCAAATCTAATGGCCTCGTTGGAATCAAAAGGGGGTAAAACACCAACATATAGGACACCTACTCAAAAATCTCCAAGATCACTCCTTCTTGTCCCAATTCAGAGTATTGTTTGCTACCTGTAGACTGTGATCGCGACGTATGCGAATTCGCCAATCCTTCTTTTCTATGAAATCTCTCCAAACTGGTTGAAAAAGCCACTTGCTTTTTGCATATCCCCCTATTCTAGAAGTTTTCTATAGATTTTTAGGATATTTACAATAAATAATATCAAAAATAGACTAAACTTGTCCAAAAAACTAGTATTTTTTTAACCATCCATACTATGGACACTAGCACTAGTGACTATGATGACATTGACTCTCTAGATCAATAAGAAGGTCAGATGATAATACAATCCATAGTTTTTTACGCTATGTCTGTGTAGTGGCACAACATCCATCCCCTCTAAATCTACATATCCTATGATATGTGCCAAAATCCTAGTTGTCACTAGATTCTGAGTCCTCCTCATCCTCTACAACCAAATCCTTTACTTCTTCATCTTCCATATCTTCCTAGCTAGTCTCTATATCATGGCCACTATTTTCTTCCAATTCTAACAACTCATAGGTAGTAGTTTCCCACCTCTTGAATAAATTGATTATTTTCCCTGCTACCAGAAGTTTTATGTTGTCTTATCCAACTCATTTAATGCATAAGTAGCATTATCAAACGCATGTCTTACCACATAGGGTGCAAACCATCATTTGGAAACTTTGCGCATGGCACTATGCTGGTTGTCTAAATTGCTATCATAAACCAATACCCAATCCCCATCTTGTATGGTTCTTGGCCTCAATCTATGTCTTTTGTCAAACCGTTTCCTATTTTGTATCCTTGCTGCCCTTAACTTTGCAAATGCTGCTTCTATGTCTTTTGTCTTTCTTTCCAACTATCTAATACATAAGGCTAACAACTCCTCTCGATTCAACTCCTCTTCCCAAGATAGCACACTCCATGTGATTGTCATCTCTTCTATTGGCATGATAGGTTTTTGACCATACATCAATTCAACAGGCATATATCCTATAACAGCACTATAAGTTGTTCTATCATTGCACAAAGCATAAGGAAGCAATCATGGCTACTCTTTTATCTTTTCTCCACATGCTTTTGCCAATGCCTTCACAATCGATGGATGACATCTTTCACTTGTGCCATTTTCTTTAGGATTATAAGCTGAAGTTAAAGCAATCTTATTCCCAACCGTACAAAGAAATCATCTACTTCATCTGCATCTAGCTCACCCCTATCTACTATAAATTTTTCCACACAGCCATACTGGCAAAAAATCTCTTCTAAGCAAAAAGTACACACTACATTTGTTGTCTTAGTACATAGAGCTCTCCCTTCCACTTGATTAGTCAAGTCTTCATGGGCAAGTACAAGATATCTCATTTGCCAAAGACCTATAGGCATCGTGACTAAATCCACCACCCACTTAAAATGAAGAGACAAGGGATATGTGGGCTGCAATCCATCTCTATGTCTCACATATGAATGCATTTGACATGTCATACATGTTTCCACAAAGTGAGCAATATCCTTATACATACCCTACCTCCAATATCTTTCTTTCATCTTTGCAAAATTACCCCAAACACCTCTATGGCCAGCCCATAAGCTTTCATGAAATTCTTGCATAACATTTACTCGTGAAGCTCTATCACCCAAAACTCGCAATGGTATATCCTGTTTCTTTTTAGCATGTTTCCATGAGTATCCATCTTTTAAGAAAAACACATAGGCTTTCCTCTTGATCTTCTTAAATACCTCATCTGACCATCCGTCTCTCTTTGTTACTGTATTGACCAATTCTTAGCCACTCTCCTACATATTTGTCTTCCAAAAATACTTCTACACAAGATACAAAACATCTAAAGTGTCTTCTCTTTGCTGTCCAAGCTTCTGTTAGTGTTGTAGCAACTCCTTACATTGCTAAATTCACTCTTACAACATTATTTTCAGCCCAACTTTCAATTAATGTAATGTTTCAGTTGTAAAGTGATGACCTATATCTTTAGGATCTCGTAAGCTTGGCTGCCTTGACAATTTTTCATATAGACCCTCACTTTCTGGTGGAAGATACAAAGTAATTGGTTTCACATTTTTGTCAATTGTCTTATACTTTGTCTCCACAAGTGCTTCAATCCATTGTAATCCTTCTTGTTGAGCAAACAATGCTATAACATCATACATGCCCAGGACACCTGGTCAGAAATCTCCTAGATCACTCCTTATTCTTCTCCCAATTCTAAGTGTTGTTTGTTGCCTCTAAACTACGATCGCGACGCATGCAACTTTGCCAATCCTTATTTTTAATGAAATCTCCCCAAACTGGCTGAAAAAGCCACTTGCTTTTTGTATGTCAACCTATTCTAGAAGTTTTCTACAAGTTTTTAGGATATTTACAAGAAATAATATTCAAAATATCAAAAATTGGTAAAACGTATCCAAAGGATTTTTAAACCATCCATACTATGGACACTAGCACTAATGACTATGATGACATTGACACTCTAGATCAATAAGAAAGTTGGATGATGATGCACTCTAGAGTTTTTCACATTGTGTCTGCATAATGGCACAACATCAGAAGGTTGTGTATTTGTTTCACATAGGGTTCACCAATGTGGAAGGGATTTTAGTCAAAAGGTTGTATCCACCGGGGATCAGAGAAAGAAGGAAGTAGAGAATAGGAGATAGAAAAGAAGAAAAAGAATAGAAAAGAGGTACACAAGATAAAGAGAAAGCTTAATGAGTCAAAACACTATGTATTGATAGAATCTGAAATTCCTTGTCTGGCACTACTCAGAAGTAATCTCCAAGCATTAGATCTCTTGGAGCTCCCTTGTAGACCAAAAATGTACATCAAACAATAGCTTCTTCTCTGTTGCTCAAATCACAAATCTCATGGTTCTGTTGGCTCCGAAAGGAGAGTAAAATCCTAGGACACGTTTGCAAAATTCTTCAAGATTACTCCTTCTTCATCTCCCTATTCAAAGTGTTGTTTGATGCCTATAAACTGTGATCATGATGCACTCGAATTCGCCAATCCTTCTTTTCTATGAATTCTCCCCAAACTGGCTGAAAAAGCCACTTGCATTTTGTATGTCACCCTGTTCTAGAAGTTTTCTATAGATTTTTTAGATATTTATAAAAAATAATATCCAAGATATCAAAAATAGCCTAAACTTATCCAAAAATCTAATATTTTTGAACCATCCATACTATGGGCACTAACACTAATGACTATGATGACATTGACTCTCTACATCAATAAGAAAGTTGGATGATTATGCACTTTAGAGTTTTTCACACTGTAGTGGCATGACATCAGAAGGTTGTGTGTTCATTTCACGTCGGTGTCGAAGGGTTTTCGAAAACAAAGTCGCGACCACAAAGGTCCTTGAGAAATTCCAAGATGGAAGATCAGATCAAGATAGTTACAACACGAGACTTTGATGACAAGGTTTAAGTGTATTACAATTTTGGTTCAAGTACAAGCGACAATACGGATTACAAATATAATGATCAATCAAGAGAGTCAATCCTCTCAAGAAAACCACATCAAGATCTATATTAGAATACAAGAGCTTCAAATATGTCACCCAGTCTTCAAGAGAATGTCTTCAACTCCAATAAATGATAAAGGCAAGAAAATTTGCTAATCCAATTGCTAGTATCTTCTAACAAGAGTTTCCTCTTTGAACTTGCTTTGCAGAGTTTTCCAAGAGTCTTCAAGGTTTAATACACTGCTTCAAACTCAATAGTATTCCCCTTTGTTCAAAGCTCTGATTTTTATGAGTAATGAATAAGTGAATATTGATATAGATCCCCTGTTTTTCTCATCCAAGAGATGACAATGGAAATTACTGTCCCAACAACTCTGCGCCTTCTTTTCCAAATATACCCTGAGTAGCTTAAAAAGCTAAGCATCAATATAGCTTAAAGAAAGCTACCAAGTTTGCAGCTCCCCAATGCCATGCTTGAGCTCTGATATGTCTTTTAAAGCTTCCCGCCTTCAGTGCTGTATCAAATCTGTTGTCTTCTTTCAGACAAGTCTGTAGCTTTCACTTGAAAAATTGTAGAAAAGCATTGCTCTCCTCTTCTATGACAGCCAAGCCTTGTAGAGTACAACGAGGTTGGACAGTTGGAAGTTTCGATATTGGATTCTCCTTTCTTCTTGTTTTGGGGTCCTGAGCTTTTCATCTGTCTTTGGCTCTCTTCCGAACAGACATCATCTTATTTAAACTCCTCCTTATTAATCACACCATCATCTATAACAGCGCTATTTTTTTTTTTTTCGAACAACTCATATAGGGCCTCCACCTCGCTCACGGTGAAAACAGTCTCGTTGGCAATAACTTCTGGATTTTTTACCCTGTGGGGATGTTTAAATCCCTTGGAAACAAAGCAGTCTGGAAGATAGTAGAGTATGTGTTTGACTCCCTCTAAGCAGTGCAACATGATAATATTGAGCCTTCTTCACCCTCCATATCGTTAATAGGCTCCTCCATGGCATGCCACTCGGTGAAATCATCAGTGGCTGGGCCTGTAAATTGTGCAGGATAGATCGTTAAAGTCGCAGCGATGGACGATGGACGAGTTCTTCAGCTAACCTCCTGTCAGCTTCCGTCATAACAGCAATCTTTTCTACAACACGGTCTTCAATGTCTTCTTCAGCTACAGCTTTCGTTCCGTCTTTGAAGAGCCGCCACCATTTCCTTCATCGCAAATCACTTCATACTGTCAATATCCTCTTCCAATGCATCAAGGCCAATGCCATAACTCATCCACTGAAGCTGAAATATGCGAGGTCTCCAGGATTCACACAAGAAGCAGGATTGGGAAAATTTCTTCTTCGATCACTTGGGCTAGACAAAAGAGAGCATTTTGAGGATTGAAAATCTCACGGCAAATCAAAGAAAACCATTCTCGAAGAACACCCAGTCCGTTGTTCTTCTGTCCTTCATCGTCACTGTTTTTTTTTTTCCAATCCTCTCCCGTGCCACCCAAATTGGCGAGCCCCTTTCCCCTGCGTGTCGACTCTTTCTCTCCTCCGAATTCTGTCGATTTTTTATTCCATAATTCTCCGTTTCCCCCCAAAAAAGCCTCCTTTTTCAAAATAGCCATCCATGGCAAAGCCTCCTTTTAAAATAGCCATCCGTGGCTTTGCTTTTTCCTTTTTTAGACCCTCTGAATCCTGCAATAAGACTGTGCTTGGCAGCTGGATGATATCGAACCTTCACCACTGTCCTGTACATCAGAAATAAAAGGCCCCCAAGGTGCACCAGAATTCCTGTGACTATTGAATGTTCCCAAAACAGCAAAGGTGATGATCCCACCAAAGTTTGAAAAGAAAGAAAATAATTGGAGGTAGTAAAAACAGGAGGAAAAACTACTCCCGAAAATTAAACCATCGTTCGAAACTTTCTTCAGTATTTGATATATTTGCAATATCACCAACAATGAGTCCTGCAGACAGTGATCCTACAAAGATTTCAAGAAATCCCCCAAGCTCCAAGTTCAGCGTATCCTGAAATGTATGCATTCCATGAGATTACATCATGAACTGGCAGCATGTCAAAGACACGGTGTGCTTCAGCAAGTAAACCACTTCTGCCATACATGTCTACCAGTTTGTTTCCAACATAAAGCTGAGGCAAGAGACTGCATCACGAATGGGTAAGTTGTTGAAAACATGATGCGCTTCCACAAGGGAGCCAAATTTCCCATACATATCCACAAGAGATTTGCCCACCAAGGGGCTACAAGCGCCACATTTACCATAGATACTAATAAGCGTGCTATTAACAAAAACTTCTGAAGTGAAGCCCTTCATGTGAGCATCAATACTCATACGCTGAGAATAAATGTAATCACAACAACTAAATATGTACAAAGTACCAAATCCCATGCACAACTTTTGGGTGGTTTACACACCTCGAATGCGCAGCAATACGACATCCACCCCCTCTAATCCTGCGCATCCTCCGAATGGGCCAACTACCCATGACCATTATCATCAAGATCCACAAACAAATCAAGCTCTTCGATATGCATTTCCAGTAGATCAACAAGATTTTCAGCCATATCATCTGTCTCTTCCATTGGAGTTTCTTGTCGTTGCTCTTCTCTCGAAAATTCTTCCAATGCATAATCCTCATCATCTCTTTTCTTGAAAATCTTGATTCTTTTTCCAGCAATAGGCACTCTAAGCACTGTTCCATCCAATTCTGTCAGCTCATATGTTGCATTATCAAAGACATGTCTGACTATGTATGGCCCAAACCATCTTTTCACCATCTTTCGAAGTGCAGTATGCTGATTTTCAAGGCTGCTATCAAAGACTAATACCCAATCTCCCTCTTCTACTGCTCTAGGCCGCAAGCGATGCCTGCTGTCAAACCTGTCCTTATTTCTTAGTCTAGCAACCTTCAACCTGTCAATAGCTAGCTGAATATCCTCAGGTCTCCTCTCCAACTGTCGAATCCGAAGAGCTAAGAGCTCATCTCTCGTCAAATCCTCTTGCCAAGGTAAAACTGACCAAGTCAAAGCACAAGTCTCAATCGGCATAACAGGTTTCTGACCATACATCAACTCTGCAGGCATATATCCTGTGGTAACACTATGAGTCATACGATCAGCCCATAAAGCAAATGGTAGAAGTCTTGGCCATTCTCCAATCCGTCCCCTGCATGCTTTGGCTAATGCTTTCACTATCGGCGGATGCCCTCTTTCACTCTTTCCATTTCCCTCTGGATTGTATGCTGTGGTTAGAGCCAATTTGATTCCTAGCTGAGAGAAAAACTCCCTAGCCTCATCTGCATCCAATTCACCACGATCCGCAATGATCTTACCCACACAACCATACCTGCAGAAAATTTCCTCCAATAAGAACTTACACACTGCACTAGTGGTCTTCGTTCTCAAAGATCTGCCCTCAACATGATTAGAAAGATCCTCTCTAGCCAAAACAATGTATCTCATCTGCCATAGACCCATAGGCATGGTAACCAAATCAACTACCCACTTATAATGAATGCATAGCGGATAGGTCGGATGAAGCTCATCTCTATGACGCACTACTGAATACATCTGGCAGTCTCTGCAAGTCTCAACAAAGTGAGAAACATATCTGTACATGCCTTTCCACCAATATTTCTCCCTGATTTTCTCATAAGTAGCCCATACTCCTCTATGACCAGCCCAAGGACTCTCATGAAACTCCCTCATCACCTGTAACTGTGTCTCTCTATCCCAGACAACCCGCAAAGGTAATCCGCCTCTTTTCTTCGGATGCTTCCAAAGAAATCCGTCCTTGAGAAAATAACCATAGGCTTTCCTTCTGATCTTCTTAAACTCTTCATCTGTCCATTCATCTCTTTTGCTTAGTGTACTAAGGTACCTGCCAATCTGCAACCAATCTCCAACATAGAGTTCTTCTATGAAAGCCACAATATCATAAACATGACAAACATGATCAACCACAGTGGCTGAAATTTCTGCATCATCCTCTTCTGCAAGTAGAGTCTCCTCATCATCATACCTGGCTCTAGACAACATATCAGCCACTAGATTATCCTTCCCTGCTATGTGTTTAAATTCCGGATTTAATGACTTGATGTATGCAATCCATCTCAACATAGCTATATCCGGAGTAGAGCAACTCGTGATCATACCAATCAATGGCAAGCAATCTGTCTCTACCACAACTGAAGCTCCAATAAAGTACTCCTTGTCACATTCGAGAGCCGTGACAATCCCCAATAACTCCCTCTTGATTTGCGGATATCTCCTCTGTCTCTCATTTAGGACTTTCGCCCCAAACCGAATAGCATACCTATTTCCATCTGCATCATCTTGACCCACAGCCCAACCTATGCCAATTGGACTAGTGTCAACTGTCAATACAATAGGCCTATCACAATTATAATCCGCTTTCCTGAGAGTAGGAGCATTCTGCAATAACTTCTTCAATTTCCGCATGGCTCTAGTGTGGCTCTCATCCCAATAGAATTTCTGCCCCTTTCGAAGCAGCTGATACAAACAATCTGCTATGTGTGCAAAATGAGGTATCCAAATCATATAAAACACACAAGCACCAATGAATCTCCGTACCTCTGAAGTAGTAGAACAATACTCTGCAATCTTGCCTATAGCATTCACCTTATTAGGTGAGGGTTTCCTGCCATAATATCCACACATGTGCCCAACAATGACAACCTCATTCACTCCAAAAACAGATTTTTGCCCTGAAAGTGTCAAGTTCACTTCTTCTAACCTGGCTAAAATCTTCTCACATGCTGAAATATGATCAACCACAAAGTATCTGCATCCCTGCTCATTTAGGCTCTCATTCTTCTCTTCTTCTGCACACCCCTTAATGGGCACATCATCCAAGAAAGGCATAGTAAGCTGAGGTATGTAATCACGAAGGACCTTATGCATGGCATTCATCATATGCGCAACAGAATTAGTGGCACCTTGAGGCAAGGTACACATCCTGACAAGCCCAATAGGAGTTCTCATGGTGGTTATGTCCCTGCTTTCCAAAGCCAGCTGAAACTGATCATAACCTGAATACAAATCACCCAAAGAATAGATGGCACGTCCAGCAAATGCCTCTGCAAACTCATCCACAACTGGACCTATACCAACATTCCTGATAGTAACTCTGTTCACTGGCTGCATGTCCTGAATAAATCGAAGAGTACCATTCTTCTTTGGAACTGTAAACCACCTGTTTGAGTATGGTGCAGATGAAGGCTCAAGGATTCCCATCCTGATTTTCTCATTCAATAAATCAATCAGCTTTGGCAAGTGTGCTTTAGGCACTAGAATAGGTCGGAGATTCCATGGAATATGAGGAATAGTAAAAATGACCATAGGAGCAACAATATCAGGATTCACACATCCAATCTCATGTGGCAAAAAAGCAAATCCCCTTCCATGACGCTCAAGCATCTCTTGAAAGCATTGCTTCTCTATGGGTAACAAGAAATCACCATTTCCAATTTTCAATTCAGCAAGTGTCTCTGCTGAAAATTTATGACCAATATGCTCCGAATTCCTCAAAATTTGCTGTTTAGCAGCCCTCTCTATTTGCTGATCACTGTCAGGTGGAAGCGGTACAGCAACCGGCTTCACCTTCTTATCCACAGTTTTATATTTCGTGTCAACCCTGGCTTCATTATGCTCTTCTGCATTACATAAACCTTGCTGTAAATCAGCAATTCTGCACTCCAATGGCTGAATATTCTCAGCCCTCTGCTCTATGGATTGCATAGGAACAGCCCCAAACTCTGAATGCTGAAATATTTCAGCAGTAAACTCTGTTGGTTGAAAATTTTCAGCCCTCTGTCTCTCTGAAAGCTGATCATAACCAGCTGGAAACTCTGTTTGCTGAATTTCTTCAGCACTCAACACTCTTTGCTGAGTTACCTCAGCCTCTGACTCAATCTGTGACATAAAATCTGCAATTTCATGAAACATGTCCAGGGATTGCACTAATACATTACCATGACAATTCAGCATATCAGTTTTCAGCATATCTCCCATCTCTGTCATCGTATCTACACAAATCACACTGTCATACATCCCATCTATGTGCTCATCATCCTCCAAAATTCCTGCATTTTTCAAATTTCTCTCCTTCCTGCATATATACTGCCTGGCAGCTCTAGACAATCTAGAAGTCTTCTGATAGCTCATCGAACTGTTTGCTGAAATCCCAACATAACCGGAGGAGAAAACACTGCTGCCAGGAGGCGAGAACTCCAATCTCCTCTTCTCTGTACCATCGTCGTCTCGCGAAACGGCGGTACCTAATGAAAACCCGAATCCCTCACAGTGGGTAAGGGTGCATCTCTGAGAGTATCCCTGTTTCTAACATGGTTCACACATACAGTCATAAAGTGAACTGCTCTCATACCATCTTTACTGCGAATCCGTGCATAAGCAGATCCATCATCCATGACCTTTGTTTCCATGTGCATCTCTGTAATGAATGGCTGACCAAGAATTATGGGATAAGAGCATGAATCCTGCACAAAGAAATGAAAATCCTCCTCTACATCACCAATAGAAACCCTGACACTAGGGCAAGCAGCATATAAATCACCTGCAGTGTTATTGGCGGCTCTCATACGCCACCCATGCTCTACATCCATAGGCCATCTGTTACTCTCATAAACTCCACGAACAACGAGATTAATCTCTGAACCATGATCAACCAATGCAACATAAGGCACCTGTTTCTCTCCAATCTTTACCATCGTCTCTGTAGTTTCCCTAGCCCAATGGCTCCGCGAAAAGTGACTACGCGGTATCAAAACAGGCTCATCAATTTCAGCATAATGCATAGGCTGAACCCTCTTCTCTACCTACGGCAAACCAGAAGCATTATCAACCATAACCTCATCATCATCCTCATCCAACTCTCCAATCAAAACTCCCTGTGTATCAGTGGTAGCCAATGCATGTCTCTTCCTCTTCAGGACCTCCTGAAACTGATCCTGAAACTCTCTTTTTGAGATGCCCAAAATCTCAGAAATAGTGAAAGTCACCTCACTGCCAAGTATCTTATCATTAAAGATTTTCTTCATGTCTGTAGATGTCTCAATATCGGACATCAATCTGAATCCTGGCTGCTTTCTCTCTCTAGGCTCTTGCCTCTTTTCTCTCTTTTGAGCATCCTCCATCTGTCGATCTGGCCCTGGTCTTGAAGATGGTCCTGCAGTAGGTGAAGTAACAAACTCACCCCCTCTAGTCTTCTTAGCTGCACTTGGATTTTCTTCATCCCTCTTACGCTTCTCCTCAACAAATACATCTGCACCATGAGATTTAGCCAAATAAGCATAAATAGAATACATGTCAACAGGCGAGTCCCAACCTGTCTCTGATCTGATGCTAGAGCCTGCACTAGTCAAAACAGTTTGCTGAATTTTCCCCTTGTTTGCAGTCTCCATAGCATAAGTCCATAGTGCAGACTGAGTCTCTGATCCCTTCTCAATCTGTACTCCATATGCAGAAGCATCACCTCTAGCCGTCACATAAGAAGTACGCGCAGCCATGTCCTCCACTAACTTCTTCATTCCACCTTTACCAAAGTTGGTAGCAAGTGGAGCTCCTGTCTCAGTCAACCAAATCTTACCATCTTGCCCCCAATATACCAAATTCTGCCTCCTTGCATCCTGGAAAGAGTCACAATCCCTGCAATGCTGATGCTCCGTACTATCACACCAAATACATCTCCGATCTCTCCTAGGAGCACTAGGAGCACTCCTAGGTGCAGTAGGAGCACTGGAAGAAGTAGTAGGCACAGTTGAAGCAAACTGCTCCTTCAACTTACCCACCAACTCCGCTTTGACTGACTCAAGTGTCAAATCTGTGATACCTTTGATTATGTCATCAAGAGAAGTAGGTACCGATGGAGCGGATGGTTTTGGAGCAGAAGGTGTAGACATCGGTCGTGGAACAGGAGGAATAGGTGGAGTGGAAATAGTAGGCACTGGCATAGGCCAAGAAACTGGCTGAGGAGGAGAAGAAATAACAGGGATAGAAGTAGGCATAGGAGCAGATGATGGTGTAGGTGTCATGGAACCATTCTGTAGGCGAGTCTTCCATATCCTCCTCTTGGTCAAAGTCGAGACTGCATCCTGAGCATCCTGCCAATCAGTTTTAAGACCCATAGGCTTCGTACGATCTTCAAGAAGCTCACCCAATTCTTCTTGAAGAGCAGGATCTGCAGCTTGCAAGAAAAGCTCAACTTTTTCAACATCCAATGCTCTTTGTTCAATGGCATCAAGCTGACTATACCTCTCTTCAAATTCTCGAATCAACTCCGAAGCAGCAAGACCTTTGTTTGGCATGTAGACCCACTCGCGGAATGACCGCCGAGTAGCCATACCAAAGTCCTCAAGGAAGTATTCTTCTTTTAGAGCCTTCTTAAAATCTTGCCAATGTGTATTTTGAATAAAAAGATCAGTCACTTTTGTTCTCAAAGCAGGTGTGACAAGACGAAGGAAGTACTTACTCATAAGTCCAGCAGGAACTCCAAAAAAACCCATCTTGATCTCATATGTCTTCAAATATGCTGAAACATTACGCCCATCAAATAGCTTCTTCTCACTCTCAACTGCTTCAATATCCTTAGTCGCGCTGTTTGCATTCTCCTGCTCCGAGTAGAGTTGCCTTTGCTGAGACAACTGCTGTTGATGCAATTGTTGTTGCTGCTGCATATACATTTGTGTTTGCTGATTTTGGAGCTGCATATACATGGACATATTCTGCAAAATCTGTTTTAGATCCTCCGTTGAAGTACTTGACGCAGCAGTCATGGATGGAGCTGAAGTAGACGCAGCTGGAGTTGTAGAGGAAGCTGAAATAGAGGCTGAAGTATCTCCCATCCTGAAATTTCTGCGACGCTTTCACGTCGGGTTCACCAAAGATGTCAAAGGGTTTTCGAAAACAAAGTTGCGACCACAAAGGTCCTTGAGAAATTCCAAGATGGAAGATCAGATCAAGATAGTTACAACACGAGACTTTGATGACAAGGTTTAAGTGTATTACAATTTTGGTTCAAGTACAAGCGGCAAGACGGATTACAAATATAATGATCAATCAAGAGAGTCAATCCTCTCAAGAAAACCACATCAAGATCTATATCAGAATACAAGAGCTTCAAATATGTCACCCAGTCTTCAAGAGAATGTCTTCAACTCCAATAAATGATAAAGGCAAGAAAATTTGCTAATCCAATTGCTAGTATCTTCTAACAAGAGTTTCCTCTTTGAACTTGCTTTGCAGAGTTTTCCAAGAGTCTTCAAGGTTTAATACACTGCTTCAAACTCAATAGTATTCCCCTTTGTTCAAAGCTCTGATTTTTATGAGTAATGAATAAGTGAATATCGATATAGATCCCCTGTTTTTCTCATCCAAGAGATGACAATGGAAATTACTGTCCCAACAACTCTGCGCCTTCTTTTCCAAATATACCCTAAGTAGCTTAAAAAGCTAAGCATCAATATAGCTTAAAGAAAGCTACCAAGTTTGCAGCTCCCCAATGCCCTGCTTGAGCTCTGATATGTCTTTTAAAGCTTCCCGCCTTCAGCGCTGTATCAAATCTGTTGTCTTCTTTCAGACAAGTCTGCAGCTTTCGCTTGAAAAACTGTAGAAAAGCATTGCTCTCCTCTTCTATGACAGCCAAGCCTTGTAGAGTACAACGAGTTTGGATAGTTGGAAGTTTCGATATTGGATTCTCCTTTCTTATTGTTTTGGGGTCCTGAGCTTTTCATCTGTCTTTGGCTCTCTTCCGAACAGACATCATCTTATTTAAACTCCTCCTTATTAATCACACCATCATCTATAACAGCGCTGTTTTTTTTTTTCGAACAACTCATATAGGGCCTCCACCTCGCTCACGCTGAAAACAGTCTCGTTGGCAATAACTTCTGGATTTTTTACCCTATGGGGATGTTTAAATCCCTTGGAAACAAAGCAGTCTAGAAGACAGTAGAGTATGTGTTTGACTCCCTCTAAGCAGTGTAACATGATAATATTGAGCCTTCTTCACCCTCCATATCGTTAATAGGCTCCTCCATGGCATGCCACTCTGTGAAATCATCAGCGGCTGGGCCTGTAAATTGTGCAGGATAGATCATTAAAGTCACAGCGATGGACGATGGACGAGTTCTTCAGCTAACCTCCTGTCAGCTTCCGTCATAACAGCAATCTTTTCTACAACACGGTCTTCAACGTCTTCTTCAGCTACAACTTTCGTTCCGTCTTTGAAGAGCCGCCACCATTTCCTTCATCGCAGATCACTTCATACTGTCAATATCCTCTTCCAATGCATCAAGGCCAATGCCATAACTCATCCACTGAAGCTGAAATATGCGAGGTCTCCAGGATTCACACAAGAAGCAGGATTGGGAAAATTTCTTCTTCGATCACTTGGGCTAGACAAAAGAGAGCATTTTGAGGATTGAAAATCTCATGGCAAATCAAAGAAAACCATTCTCGAAGAACACCCAGTCCGTTGTTCTTCTGTCCTTCATCGTCACTGTTTTTTTTTTCCAATCCTCTCCCGTGCCACCCAAATTGGCAAGCCCCTTTCCCCTGCGTGTCGACTCTTTCTCTCCTCCGAATTCTGTCGATTTTTTATTCCATAATTCTCCGTTTCCCCCCAAAAAAGCCTCCTTTTTCAAAATAGCCATCCGTGGCAAAGCCTCCTTTTAAAATAGCCATCCGTGGCTTTGTTTTTTCCTTTTTTAGACCCTCTGAATCCTGCAATAAGACTGTGCTTGGCAGCTGGATGATGTCGAACCTTCACCACTGTCCTGTACATCAGAAATAAAAGGCCCCCAAGGTGCACCAGAATTCCTGTGACCATTGAATGTTCCCAAAACAGCAAAGGTGATGATCGCACCAAAGTTTGAAAAGAAAGAAAATAATTGAAGGTAGTAAAAACATGAGGAAAAACTCCTCCTGAAAATTAAACCATCATTTGAAACTTTCTTCAGTATTTGATATATTTGCAATATCACCAACAATGAGTCCTGCAGACAGTGATCCTACAAAGATTTCAAGAAATCCCCCAAGCTCCAAGTTCAGCGTATCCTGAAATGTATGCATTCCATGAGATTACATCATGAACTGGCAGCATGTCAAAGACACGGTGTGCTTCAGCAAGTAAACCACTTCTGCCATACATGTCTACCAGTTTGTTTCCAACATAAAGCTGAGGCAAGAGACTGCATCACGAATGGGTAAGTTGTTGAAAACATGATGCGCTTCCACAAGGGAGCCAAATTTCCCATACATATCCACAAGAGAGTTGCCCACCAAGGGGCTACAAGCGCCACATTTACCATAGATACTAATAAGTGTGCTATTAACAAAAACTTCTGAAGTGAAGCCCTTCATGTGAGCATCAATACTCATACGCTGAGAATAAATGTAATCACAACAACTAAATATGTACAAAGTACCAAATCCCATGCACAACTTTTGGGTGGTTTACACACCTCGAATGCGCAGCAATACGACATCGGGTTCACCAATATCGAAGCGTTTTAGTCGGAAGGCCGTATCCATCAGGAATCAGAGATAGAAGGAAGTAGAGAATAGGAGATGGAAGAGAAGAAAAAGAATAGATAAGAGATACACAAGATAAACACAAAGCTTAATGAATCAAAACACTGTGTATTGATAGATGATGGGACCTAAAATGGGCCGGCACTGGCTATGGCACTAGCCGGACCTCATGCATACGATAGACAACCCCACCACATGGCCTCGCAGGCCAGGAGCATCTAAAACTTACTTTGCACTAAATGCTTATGATGATTTTGTGTTTGTATCCAATATGTAGTCCAACATTTACCTTCCCTTCTCCTCAGAGGGAGATCCCATAACATATAGGCATAATGCCCAGTAATACACACATAGGGGAGCACCTCTCGGATGATTGTCGCGGCTCCATTGAGACTCTCCTACACCTCGGGGATTAGCCCCAAGATGCATCGCTCCAACATATATAACATAACGCACAAAATCCACTCTTTCATAATTCAGTGTTCTAGGAGATTTTGATTTGCCTCACAAAGCTTTTCCCAACGGAAGCACCCATCTAAACCTACAGCTTGGGTTTCCTATCCTCTCAGCGTTGGTCAAAGCTTATCAATAAATTGCAATGCATTCCAGGAGATACCACGTGGCATACTTGATGCAAGGTGTATGATGATTGTGCACAACCATTTTATGATTAAAAAACCAGCCATGTGAGGTGCCAAAAACAACCCTTTCATAAATTTAAACTAAGCATTACGTGCTGCGTTGCTTTAGGGACTAGCACTGGAACTTCCGTGCTACTAGTCGCCTATATTTAATTATTGAACGATCCCTAAATGCTATGCACAAAGAGGGAAACCAAAATTTTTATCTTATCAACAATTAAATTGTCGCACAAACTTCCACCTCCCCTCACCGTTTAGGCGTTGCTACAGTGCATAGGTGTAAATGGTTGTTTTGTGTCATTTTTGTATGTAAAAAACAATAAACATGTATTATAACACAAAGGAGGAGGCTAAACTAAGGCTTAACCTCATGCTTTAATCTTGCCAAACATTCACGCACATAAATCTTATTTTTTCATATTTTTTGAGCGCGAAAACCCCAATTTTCTCTATTTTTTACTATTATTACTATTGTTTCCTATTTATTATTCATGAAAAATAGGTATTTTCTGATTTATTTGTGTTGCCTTATTATTTTGACTGAAACTTAACATTTTCTCTGAGTTTATCCCATTTCCACTCCTTTTTTCCAACTCAAAATAAAAAAAAACCACTAATTTCCATTAAAAATGACATTTTGCGAGTTTTAAAGAATTAATAACGGCTCTAAATCATTACAAATTCTGCATTTCTGTAGTTACAACCCTCAAACATGATGCAAACAAGGTTCAAACAAAAATTCATCTCATATGAACAACATTTAAACCATGAAACAACAAAAACAAGCAAATTTCTTCATAAAATTGGAGCATACCGCGTATCTTGCGTGTTGCGGGTTTTTTAATAATTATTCTAGGCAGCCCACGGACCGACCAACAACCATTCTTTGGTACTGAACCTATTTCCTCAGCCTTCTCTTCATCTTGAAGCAATCCTTCAGCCCCTCTTCTTCTTGATTTCTTGCACATGAATTGCCTCTATGCAGGAGAGAGAGGGAGGAGAGAGAAAGACTGGTTTTCTATCTCTTTGCTCAGTGCATCATTCCTTGATCCGTTTTTGGTGATGGAGGGCAAAGGATAGAAGCATCTCAGGGCCAGGAGGATTCCTCTTGCCTCCACTAATCAGAAAATCATGAAAATTGGGGGAAAAATGGGGCGCAAAAAACTGACGCCCCCGCCCCCCCCAAACGTTTTAAATCATGAGCTTTTTAAGCTCTTAATTAGAGCTTTAAGCTTTAAAGCTAAAAAAAACTGGTTCATGACTTGGATTTCACACTGCGCGAAAGTGGTTTTTTCAGTTTTGAGGGGGCAAACGACATCGGAATCGAGATCCGTCTAGATGGGCGGTTCCATGGCATCGAAATCTACAAAGGTGGGCCCTGTCACACTCTTCTTGGCTTCTAGATCCAGTAGCTACTTCACAACCCTGAACCTTGTAGGGATTAAAGGGGGAATCAAACGACCTTGGAATTGAGATCTGATACTTGCGTTGGATTCTTGACGTCGTTTTGTATCTAGGAAAACTCGAGCTCGGCCATCTGCCATCGTTTGATTTCCCATGAAAATTAGCACTAGCGCTTTAGGGACTTGCCGCTTAAAATCGTACCGATTGCCACCACCGCCTTCGACAAAGTCTATTTTTCCCTTAATATTTGTAATTTTTGGCTATTTTTAAGCACTTCTCGACATCAAAAATCATCTTTCATTGGCGACCACGGGATAGAGTGACTCAGCCTGTCGAATCCCACGAATAGATCTGCACATAAACAACAAAAAGGAGCATCAAGCTAATACAAAATAGATACACAACAAAACACATCACAGCTCTCATCCTATCCCCTGACAAAACCAAGGCATGAAATCCACGAGAAGTAGGCCCAACATAATCGGATAGAAGGCCTGAAGCTAGTCACTAACCAACTGCTCCAACACAGCCAAGCTAAAAAGAACTATCAAAGAGGTCACCCTAAGTGGTGGTTTGAACTACCTACCTAACTAAGGACAACTTGACTAGGAGCTTCTACTAGGCGAAAACTCCTATAGCCTGATTAAGAAATAGTTTCTTTTAGCACATTTCTTCTTTTAGCCTTTTATTTTTCATATTCAGGCATGTGAAAAGAAGGGAGCTGAGCGTAGTGACCCAAGGAGAATAGGGCATCGGCCTCAGGTCCTGTCCCAGTACCCAAGAACCTACCAAGCCCTCGCAAGGCGACACTTAATCCTTTTCTAACACTCACTTTGTTTTTGCTCCAACCTTCTTTTATTTTCTTTATTTTATGGCAAGATGTCACCCCAAGGAAGGGCAAGGCATCGGCCTTGGATCTTGTCTCATCCCCAGGAACCTACCAAGCCTTCGCAAGGCAATAAATAATAGCTCAAGAATTTTTCTTGCTTTTCTTTTCTATTTTTATAGGGGTCAAACCCCTTTTTACATACCTCCATATATATATACTTTCCTTGAGATATTCAAGGTTTTTCTATTGTTTTAGCATCATCATTTTTCTGGTAGGCTTCTCTAACTGCCTTACAACTAAGCAAGCACTCCTAGAACGTCTGCCTAGTAGGTCAACAGAACAAGGCCACTAGAACACCCATCTAAAACAAGTCTTTCAATGCGTAACAATGCCTTGCAGGAGGCAATCACTACTCAGACCTCCCCCAGACGTACCTAACTTAAACTTGGGACTTCATGCTTTGATTGCCGGTCCCCAAAAAGAAAGAAAACCCTCACCCGCATATATATCATTAATTGCTTAAGGAAAAAACTCGAAAAAGGAAATGAAACCACCTAGAATGGCCACAAGAAGCTCCTTTGCAGCAACCCCTCCCTCCCAGCGACTTCTCAACCTGTATGGCACAATCACTAAAACAATAAAGCATTAAATGCACCCGCACTAAATAGAGATAGGGCCCTCTTGGCCTAAAAAAATAAAGCATTTCACTGCAAACTAACTAGCCCTCTTGGCCTAAAATGGATAGTTCATTCTAATCCATGTAATATATCACTCCTTGGCATATACAGCACATCCTATCAAACTGATCAGGATAGCATAAAATAGGAGGACTAGCCTCATGCTACTCATGCGATTCAGCTAAAAGATTGATCTATGCTCTTTGTAGATTCACTAGCCCAAGCCTTTCTACAGATATCTCAGTAATAATGGCCATCTCTTCTTGGGTACTATGAGCTGAATGAATGACATCATTAGGTTGATATATCTCATCCCCTTGGTCATCATTCAAACGGATCGCTTGTCCCAACTTTCCAGTAACTCCTATAGGGAGAATCATGGATTTATGATCATTCAACTCTTCTCTAGTTGGACCATTCCATATGTCAATGATACGATCCAAACTAGACAGAGCTTCAAGCCTAGACCCATCACATAGATGCATCACAGGGCAGCGGTCCCTATTGTCAGATGTCGCATTATGGCCTTTAGTCGCATCCTCTTGGGAATCCATCAAAGCTTGTCCACATGCAATTCCTGGCCCTTCATATGACACACCAACAATGTTGTTAGGGGTTTTGGGCCTCCAAACCCATCTCATATTCCTTTTCATATTTTGAGACTGCCTCATTTGCCCACATTGGTCCAATGGACTCACAGTGGATTTATCACCATTACCAGATGGCCTCACAGCCTTATGGCTTCTATTTAGTACAGGTGGATCTTTGGCATACCGCATCTTCTCTACACGAGATTTCTTTACTTGCCTTTGTCCACTCTGCAACAACTGCTTAGCCATAGGAACCATGCTTTTACTAAAAGGAGCAGCATCTACTCGAAAGCATGATTCATCTATAAATTGGAAAGGTCTCTCAAGAGCCTTACTAGGAGCACAACTAGAACCACTCATAGAATGCTCACCTAAGCTTGTAGACCTAATGGTTCTATCGATTCCACCATCACAACTACCTCCCATGGAAGTGTTGCAAGCCTTGATGGGACTTACTGGGCTTGGAATCTTTTTTATCCGTAGGGGGTATATTATCCCTACTATTGCCATTTTCTACTTGGAGATTTTGGCTACCAAGGTTCCTCTCATAGGCTGCCTTGGTATCAACAAGTGAGCTATCTCCTTGTAGAAATGGTTGGAAGCTAGGATGCATTTGTATTGAGCGGGGAAAACTCCAAAAGTTTTCCCAACATCTCTGAATATGTCCCTCATAATCAATGGCATGCATCTTTGCTTCCCTTAACGACTTAGGATTCCGCAATCCCACTTGGATTTGCATGTTAATCTCTAAGCCACTCAAAAAGAGCTCACATAGTACATCACCTGGCAATGCAGTAGCTCTTCTTGGCCAAAGCCTCAGAATATCATCAAAGGCTCTAGGATATTCTTTAACAGAAGGATAGGACTCTTGCCTAATCTACATCAGCTGCCCTAAAACTTGGGTCATAGGCACCTTCTTTTCATATTCATCTAAAAATCGATCACTCAACTCCTCAAAGGATTTAATAGACCCCCTTCGGAGGCTCCAGTACCATTTTCTAGCCTCTCCCTTTAGGGTACTTGAGAATACGAGCATCCGATGAATATCATTGAACCCACTTGCATCGGATCCTCATTAACTAGCCCATGAAGCACTGGGAGATCCCTATAAGGAGGAGGGCATTTAGTCCTTTCCTTCGGGATCAGCACTGGGACATTAAAATCCTCATAATCATGACCTAACTCTAGTGTCTTAGGGTCTCCAACCTCTTCCATTTCCACCTTTACTGGTGTAGGGAGGTTAATATTATCCTTAATTTCCCTTTCTGCCAACTCATAAAGTGGTCTAGGGAGACCTATAGCTCTTAGCATGTCATTCCGATCCTTTCTTAGAGGATCTTCCATATCTTGCCCCTTCCTAGGCAGTTCCATGATGGCTTTATCTAGGAGCTTCTGCCCCTCATCAAAAGCAAACTTATCCTTAGCACTTAGGACCTGGGGACCATGTCTTTTAAGCAAAGGTTTTCCCTTTACATCTAGGGCTTCTAACATCCTTGTGATACTTCAAATTTTGGCATGATGCCCCACCACATGGGATGTTTCAACCATAACTGCACTCCACTATGTGTTGAGTTTTCCCCATGGCACTATGGCTTTAGCATAATCACTTGTTGATGCCATGACCACCATAGCTTCCAATATACTTGTTTCATGCCCTCTAGGTTGATGGATGCTTATACATGATTTCTCTTGGGTAGAGACCACACCAAGGCAAACCTCGGCCTATGCTATCACATTAGAGGATGGGGTAACCACTAACTTGTTACTCTTCTCATCACCTAAATTATCTTCTGTAGAAGACTCATGCTCTACATAACTGACTAAGTCCATCAGTAAGTTTTGTATAGGGAAAGCCAAGGTTTTCCATCCTTGAACAAACCCATTTTTTTTGTTAGCCATACTCCTAATGGAAATTAGAAACTTAGATTTGGAGACCGCCATTAGCCGAACCTCATGCATACGATAGACAACCCCACCACACAGCCTCGCGGGCAAGGAGCGTCTAAAACTCACTTTGCACTAAATGCTTATGACAACTTTGCGTTTGTATCTAATATGTAGTCCAACATTCACCTTCCCTTCTCCTTAGAGGGAGATCCCATAACATATAGGCATAATGCCTTGTAATACACACATAGAGGAGCACCTCTCGGATGATTGTCGCGGCTCCATTGAGACTCTCCTACACCTCGGGGATTAGCCCCAAGATGCATCGCTCCAACATATATAACATAACGCACAAAATCCACTCTTTCATAATTCAGTGTTCTAGGAGATTTTGATTTGCCTCACAAAGCTTTTCCCAACGGAAGCACCCATCTAAACCTACATCTTGGGTTTCCTATCCTCTCAGCGTTGGTCAAAGCTTATCAATAAATTGCAATGCATTCCAGGAGATACCACGTGGCATACTTGATGCAAGGTGTATGATGATTGTGCACAACCATTTTATGATTAAAAAACCAGCCATGTGAGGTGCCAAAAACAACCCTTTCATAAATTTAAACTAAGCATTACGTGCTGCGTTGCTTTAGGGACTAGCACTGGAACTTTCGTGCTACTAGTCGCCTATATCATAGAACGATCCCTAAATGCTATGCACAAAGAGGGAAATCAGAATTTGTATCTTTTCAGCAATTAGATCGTCGCACAAACTTCCTCCTTCCCTCACTGTTTAGGTGTTGCTGCGGTGCATAGGTGTAAATGGTTGTTTTGTGTCATTTTTGTATGTAAAAAACAATAAACACGTACTATAATACAAAAATAATGAGGCCAAACTAAGGCTTAACCTCATGCTTTAACCTCGCCAAACATTCACACACATAAATCTTATTTTTTATATTTTTTGAGTGTGAAAATCCCAATTTTCTCTTTTTTTCACTACTTTTTCCTATTTATTATTCATGAAAAAATGTATTTTCTGATTTATTTGTGTTGCCTTATTATTTTGACTGAAACTTAACATTTTCTCTGAGTTTATCCCATTTCCACTCCTTTTTTCCAACTCAAAATCTAAAAAAAACCACTAATTTCCATTAAAAATGACATTTTACAGGTTTTAAAGAATTAATAACGGCTCTAAATCATTATGGGTTCTGCATTTCTATAGTTATAACCCTCAAACATGATGCAAACAAGGTTCAAACAAAAATTCATTGCATATGAACAACATTTGGACCATGAAACAACAAAAACAAGCAAAATTCTTCATAAAATTGGAGCATACCACGTGTCTTGCGTGTTGCGGGTTTTTTAATAATTATTCTGGGCAGCCCATGGACCGACCAACAACTATTCTTCAGTGCTGAACCTCTTTCCTCAACCTCCTCTTCATCTTGAAGCAATCTAATCACAGCCGGACAAGCATTCTTCGGTCCCTCTTCTTCTTGATTTCTTGCACATGAATTGCCTCTATGCAGGAGAGAGAGAGGAGAGAGAAAGACTAGTTTTCTATCTCTTTGCTCAGTGCATCATTCTTTGATCTTTGTGGCAATGGAGGGCGAAGGATAGAAGCATCTCAAGGCCAGGAGGATTCCTCTGGCCTCCACCGATCAAAAAATCATGAAAATTGGGAAAAAAATGGGGTGCAAAAAACTGACGCCCTCCCCCCCCCCAAACGTTTCCAGTCGTGAGCTTTTTAAGCTCTTAGTTAGAGCTTTAAGCTTTAAAGCTCAAAAAAACCGGTTCATGACTTGGATTTCACACTATGTGGAAGTGGTTTTTTAAGTTTTGAGGGGGCAAATGACATCGGAATCGAGATCCGTCTGGACACGTGGTTCCGTGGCATCAAAATCTACAAATATGGGCTCTGTCACACTCTTTTTGGCTTCTAGATCTAGTAGTAGTTGCTTCACAACCCCGAACTTTGCGGGGATTAAATGGGGGATTAAACGACCTCAGAATTGAGATCTGACACTTGCGTTGGATTCTTGACGTCGTTTTGCATCTAGGAAAACTCTAGCTCGGCCATCTTCCACCGTTTGATTTCCCATGAAAACTAGCACTAGCGCTTTAGGGACTTGCCGCTTAAAATCGTACTGATTGCCACCGCCGCCTTCGACGAAGTCTATTTTCCTCCTAATATTTATAATTTCTGGCTATTTTTAAGCACTTCTCGACATAAAAAATCATCTGTCAATAGATCTTGAAATTCCTTATTTAGCATTACTCAAAAGCAATCTCCAAGCATTAGATCTCATGGAGCTCCCTTATAGATCCAAAAACGTGCATAAAATATTAACTTCTTCTCTACTACTCAGACAAAAAATCTGATGGTTTCATTGGCTCCGAACAGGGGGTAATATTATAGAATACCTGCGCAGAATTCTTCTAGATCACTCCTTTATCTCCCTATTCAAAGTGTCGTTTGTTGCCTGTAAACTACGATCGCAATGCACATGAATTCGCCAATACTTCTTTTCTATGAAAGCTTCCCAAACTAGTTCAAAAAACCACTTGCTTTTTGCATGTCACCATATTCTAAAAGTTTTTTACAACTTTTTAGGATATTTACAAGAAATAATATCCAGAATATCAAAAATTTGGTAAAACTTATCCAAAAATCTAGTATTTTTGAACCATCCATACTATGGAAACTAGCACTAATGACTATGATAACATTGACTCTCTAGATCAATAAGAAAGTTGGGTGATGATGCACTCTAGAGTTTTTCACACTGTGTCTACGTAGTTGCATGACACTACGA